>NC_137815.1:21997461-22262461 GCF_963921795.1 Nannobrachium achirus
CGTTGCTATGCGACGCATTGTAGATTGGCTTGTAGATCAGCTATTTTTCTTTTCTTAGAGATACAGTAGGGTGAGAAGTTCAGTCACCCGAGAGGGACTTGGAGTAGAACCGCTGCTCCTACACTTGGAAAGAAGTCAGCTTAGGTGGTTTGGGCATCTAGAGTACGGATGCCCCCTGAGCGCCTTCCTAGGAAGGTCCTCGATGCATGTCCCACTGGGAGGAGACCCTGAAGTTATTAAATATGTATTTTATTTGTCATATCTGCCCTGTGTAATTTTTATTCACAATGTTTCAGTGTTCAACAACAGAAACACAGTTAAATTGTTATTCAAATGGAACCAAATGGACCCGTACACTGACAGAGTTAAGAGGAGACCTTGAAATGTAAACGTTTACGGAAACACTGGTGTAGTAATTATGGGCTGTCATGGCTTCATTTCTTCTTCCCTTTGTTTTATCACTTCCTTCCTTCTTTCCCTCCATCCTTCCTTCCCTCCGTCCAGGTCCAGTCACCTGGGAGTCCCACTGGTCCTGGCCCCTCCCCCCTGCTGGAGCCCAGGACTTTGATCCTGACCTCCACAGACATCTTCCTATTGGACGAGGACTATGTCAGTTACCCTCTACCTGACCTGGCCAAGGAACCTCCCTCTAGGTGTGTCATCATAAATATTATTATTTTTGAGCGGTTATAACAATTATAACTAGACTTCATCAACATGTAATCACTACTGCATCGCCTAAGGGCGAAAAGCGACCCTAAAGGGCGAGGTTGCGCCATGTCTTGGCTATCTGTCCAAAGGGATTTACTCCCCCTGATATCACAGTGATTATATATTGGCAGATTCACAGATATGGGCTTAATATTGATGCCATCAGGGATCTCCATATATGGGCATAAAAGGGATTTGTTTCCCCTGGCATCACAGGGATCTCCTTATCTCCATATATGGGCATAAAAGGGATTTGGTTCCCCTGGCATCACAGGGATCTCCTTATCTCCATATATGGGCATAAAAGGGATTTGGTTCCCCTGGCATCACAGGGATCTCCATATAGGGCAATAAAAGGGATTTGGTTCCCATGACACATTGATGTCAGAGCGTGAGAGTCAATCAACAAAAAAGACAAGCGTTACCCATATATACTGTACGTACAGATACGGTCAAGATGTGACGGTTCTGATAGTAAACTGCGACCTACGGTCTCAATCAATAAAGGCAGAAAAGGCCAAAACGATATCCTGTTGTACACAAAGGGTCCACAACACTTTCTCTCTCCCTCTCTCTCTCTCTCTCTCTCTCTGGAAAGCAATTTAATGGACATGCTTGTGTGTTGAAAGGCCGGCTTTTTCTGTGAGGCGCATTGTGGGACGAGCCGGATCGTTGGTTTATATTTTGCGGGACGGGTTGGGCTCCCATGTGAGCGGGTCATAAAGAAACCTGACCCGCCCGTCACCACCGGGGCTGGGGTTGCTATGGTGACCAATTTACCATATTAGGGAGATCAAAAAGCATCAGCTTCATTGATTGGTCAAAGTGATACTTGTCTCTCTGCACCAATACAAAAGGTGGCACGCACACAATATAACTCCATTCTGTTATACATTCAGTTCTCCGTTAATTTAAGTCCTCAGTGCTGCAGGTGTGTGAAATGTTTCACTGTTCGTCTCGAAGAATCTCCAAATAAACACAGTTACCATACTGATGTTGCCGTGGGATACAAGGTGTACTCCTTTACACGGTTCGAAAGTCGATATCTGATCGAAGTCAACATCTTCGACACAGTGTCCTTGCGCTGGAGGAAGTTGACCCCAATGACGACTGGAAGAGAAGAACATAACCTTGATGTTCCCACAGGGTGCTGGGGCCACATAGCTGTGCTCATAGAAGATTTAATCTATCTCTGTGGAGGGACAACTTACACAGGTGGGCTCAGCAACATGATTTATGCATTTGACGTCGACACCCACAGATGGTTCAAGCCTAATGTTCGTGGGACTCCTCCATTGAGGAGGTACAACTCAGCCTGTGTCTTGGGAAAGGTCATCTATATCCTTGACACTTATGACGTCTACGAATTGGACACCACCACAATGGTCTGGTCTTTAATTAACACCCGAGGCAGTGTGGAAGCCGTTTCACAATTACATTCTGCCACCATCATCGGCACAAAGATGTATGTATTTGGGGGCGAGGACAGTTGCCAGGACAACACCATCAGAGTGTTTGACACAGAGACCAACTGCTGGCTGAACACACCGTCTGCGCAGATTCTTCCTCACACAAGCCAGAATCATTCAGCCTTTTCCTACAATGGAGAGCTGTACATATTCAGTGGCAACGACTGTAACCAGTACTGCAACAATGATCTGTGGAGGTTCAATCCAAAGACCTTCACCTGGAAGCAGGTTGAGCCCAAAGGGAAAGGCCCGTGTTCACCCATGTATTTGAGGTGCTGTTGTTGCTTGGTGGGAGATCGTGTCATCCTCTTTGGAGGATTTGACATATCAAATGACCTTTACAAAGTTATCATCTTAGACTTAAGTCCTAGCCTGAAGACGCTTTGCAAGTTATCCATTCTTCAGTACGGTCTGGACCAGTCGGGACTCCCACACAACATCAGGTGGGAACTGGCATTGACCCAAAAAGAAACCCAAAAACATCCACAAAAATAATTGACAAAGATAAACAAAATTAAGGAAAAAAAAATGAAAAAAGGTTTTTATATTATATTTTTGTAACCCTTTGTTTCACCCGGTGTCAATTGTCCAATGTAATCCTGGGCGCTACACTCCCTCTGCCAACCTGGGGAGAACAACGTACTGACCTCATGCTTCCTTCTATGCACGAGGAGTCCAAGCTTCTCTTTTCACCTGACAGGGGGAGATTCCCCTGTTGGACGTAGCGTGAGGAAGGAACACGTTGCAAGTGTGCAATCACACTTGCAATTTCTCAGAATTTCACCTTTCATGTTAGTGTGGTTGCTGTAGTGTAGGCAACACATTATTGAATTCGGTCAGAGAATTCTTTCCCAGCAGAAGTAATGTTATTTGGGTTGGGTGGCTGCACAACAGAAAAGTGAAGCTTTTGGTCATGCCTTTTTTTTTTCATTAATATTTTTGAAGCGGTGAAATCCGCTTCCAAGGAGTGGCTTTGTGTGTCCCATGTCCATATATGGTCATTTCAGTCCAGAATGAACAGGTTTTATCAAAAACAAAATGTGTGTCACCTCATGTCCATATATGGTCATTTCAGTCCAGAATGAACAGGTTTTATCTGTCCCGTACGTCCAGAATATGTGTGTAGTGTCCGTCCCGGTCTGACGATTGGATACTTTGAGGATTGGTCAAGCTTCACATGACATGACAATTTGGCCCTCCAGATAAAATCATTCATTCATTCAGAATATAAAGAATGTATAGATCACAGAGTTCATAACTCTAGAACACATAGAATAAAAGTTCACCGCTTCACTTCGAACCGAGGTTTGATTTTTATTGTCACATTCACATCTGTAGATATAAAACAAGCTTATACAGCAGTATGGAGAGACAACCTATTCTGAATATAAGATACCATTCTTCTGGCCTACTTCCATATATGATTTTTGACATCACTATATATAATATATAGAATTCTGTTCCCAGTGACAACTCGCATCAGTGCAACCATACTTGCAATTTCCCAGAATTGCACCTTTTCAATACTTGACCGTGGACAGCTATATACCGATACGGTACTTGGTCTGTTCTTTTGTTCCCCCTCTACACCAAATCTGTTCTCCGAAAACAGCCGATCTACTTGTGCGTTGAGAGCTTGTAGATCGTCTATTTTCTCAGAATGTACTTCCCAGACCGTTTTAATACCAAACTGGCCAAACTGTCAAATATTAAGTAAGCAAGAGACGAACATTGTGAAAATAGCCAATCTACAGTACATGCTCACAACGCCTCACGTTGCGAGGCCGTGTGAGCATGTAGATCTGCTATTTTCACAATAGCCTATTTATCTGTGGAACCGAGTCACATTAAATGTAATACCTACAATTCCAAGTGCTTGACAGGGTGGGGCCATGGGGGTCCCCGTTCAAATATGTTTATTGTGGGGCTCACAGCCTAAACATTTTTGAGAACCACTGCTCTATATCGTCGTTGTCGGGTGCAATTTCTCAGAATTTCACCTTTCATGTTAGTGTGGTTGCTGTAGTGTAGGCAACACATTATTGAATTCGGTCAGAGAATTCTTTCCCAGCAGAAGTAATGTTATTTGGGTTGGGTGGCTGCACAACAGAAAAGTGAAGCTTTTGGTCATGCCTTTTTTTTTTCATTAATATTTTTGAAGCGGTGAAATCCGCTTCCAAGGAGTGGCTTTGTGTGTCCCATGTCCATATATGGTCATTTCAGTCCAGAATGAACAGGTTTTATCAAAAACAAAATGTGTGTCACCTCATGTCCATATATGGTCATTTCAGTCCAGAATGAACAGGTTTTATCTGTCCCGTACGTCCAGAATATGTGTGTAGTGTCCGTCCCGGTCTGACGATTGGATACTTTGAGGATTGGTCAAGCTTCACATGACATGACAATTTGGCCCTCCAGATAAAATCATTCATTCATTCAGAATATAAAGAATGTATAGATCACAGAGTTCATAACTCTAGAACACATAGAATAAAAGTTCACCGCTTCACTTCGAACCGAGGTTTGATTTTTATTGTCACATTCACATCTGTAGATATAAAACAAGCTTATACAGCAGTATGGAGAGACAACCTATTCTGAATATAAGATACCATTCTTCTGGCCTACTTCCATATATGATTTTTGACATCACTATATATAATATATAGAATTCTGTTCCCAGTGACAACTCGCATCAGTGCAACCATACTTGCAATTTCCCAGAATTGCACCTTTTCAATACTTGACCGTGGACAGCTATATACCGATACGGTACTTGGTCTGTTCTTTTGTTCCCCCTCTACACCAAATCTGTTCTCCGAAAACAGCCGATCTACTTGTGCGTTGAGAGCTTGTAGATCGTCTATTTTCTCAGAATGTACTTCCCAGACCGTTTTAATACCAAACTGGCCAAACTGTCAAATATTAAGTAAGCAAGAGACGAACATTGTGAAAATAGCCAATCTACAGTACATGCTCACATCGCCTCACGTTGCGAGGCCGTGTGAGCATGTAGATCTGCTATTTTCACAATAGCCTATTTATCTGTGGAACCGAGTCACATTAAATGTAATACCTACAATTCCAAGTGCTTGACAGGGTGGGGCCATGGGGGTCCCCGTTCAAATATGTTTATTGTGGGGCTCACAGCCTAAACATTTTTGAGAACCACTGCTCTATATCGTCGTTGTCGGGTGGAAATCTCGTATCTCCAAGTTTCAAATGTGTCCGTTCTTTCGTAAAGTAAAGTCCTGCTTCATCATAAAAGGCCGTCACACAAAAGTAGTGAAAACAGCCGATCTACAAGCACACAACGCCTCGCGGTGCGAGGCGTTGTGTGCTTGTAGATCGGCTGTTTTCACTAGTTTAAATCATTTTTAAAATGATAAATGCAAAACGAACGGTTTTGGACATGCAAGGTTTTCACCCGACATCGACGATATGTTTTTCCAGGGAGAAGTACCAGGTGAGGGAGTGGAGGAGGATCCGGGACTTGGACAGGGTGCTGCTGGGGTACCAGCCCGTCCCGCAGGCTCTCACACTGGTGTTCGACGACTGGAGCGGGCCGGACCTCCTGTGTCACCTGACCATGGACCACTTCAACCAGGACCCGGCGGCGGGAGCGGGAGGCGCGGGCGCTGCGGCGGGGGGAGGAGGAGGAGGTGCAGTCGGGGAGGTGCAGTGGTGCATCCTGGTGCCGGGAGCAGAGAGCAGGGAGAGGCTCCTCTCGCTCCTGGCTCGCCAGTGGGAGGCGCTCTGCAGTCGAGAACTGCCCGTGGAACTCACCGGCTGATTGGCCGCGCACTCGGATGGCCGAGCGGTTTTATTGGTTGCCTGGTGGAGTCTACTGGTGATGTGAACTCTGCGTCTAATTGGTAGACGGACAGACTGACAGACAGACTGTGTTTTTTATACGTTAATAATTTAACATGCATATAATATTGAACAATGCCAGAGAGTCCGGAAGATTTTACTTCCTGTTTACGTTGTCTTTGGCTTTTTGAGGATTCTCAATGCACGTGCAGGCACACACGCACACACGCACACACACACACACACACACACACACACACACACACACACGAGAATGCTTGTAACAATCTGCTTTATTTAACATAATTATGTTTGTGTTCCTGTTTTGAATGAATATGATCTTTGACAAAGATGAATGTGTCATTATTGTTACCCTTATCATTTTAGTATTATTGTTGCTTTTAAACAACATATGTTTTAATGGTTTTACATTTCAGAGCTACTTTTATACTGTATATCGTTGCTGTTGGGTAGAAACCTTGTATCTCCATCTTACTATTAATGCAGTCTCCGTCCGTATGTGTGTCCATCTGTAGTTCACGTATCTCAAGAATCTTCTGACCGACATCATAGAACAGACTTCATAGACTGGCCTGGACTCTATAGTTGAGCATGCCTAACACACCAGAACGCCATATATGGGCATAAAAGTGACAGACAGATAAAGAAATCTCCATATCAGCATAAAAGGGATACAGACAGACATACATAACCGGATGTGGCATGCATCGTTCCCTAGTAGGCAGGTACCCAACAGGCACTGGTCTAGTATTTCAAATTATGTTTTTTTGTAAATGAATGCCCTACTTTGTCACAAAAGAGTGTTGCACAAAAGTTGGGGAAATGGCAGATCTACGTTTAAAGGCCCTTTTCCACCGGCAGCGATAACGATGACGATAGCCATAAAATATCACAGCGATAATTATGCCTTCACATTGATGTCCGATAAAGTTATCGGACATCAATGTGAAGAGGCGACAATTAACAGCCGCTCGCTCAGAGCGCACCTCGAGCTGTTTGTCAGAGACCCAGTTCCATATCACTGTGATCTTAACCACATCGTTTTTGATCCTAACGATGTAGTTGTCGGCTATCGTTGTCTTTATCGGTGTTGGGTGGATGCTGCCGATCCACTTCAATTGAAAACCCACTTTTTTAAATCGTTATCGTCATCGTTATCGCTGCCGGTGGAAAAGAGGCTTTAATCTGCTTTGTTCTGTTAATCATTTTCTTTTTTTATAGACATTGTGACAGTGTGCAGGACCTTTTTTCTTTTCTTTTTTTATACAGTAGAACACTATTTTTCCATCTCCCATAGACATCAAAGGGGGCTTGAGCCCCTGCCCTTTTATCCACCTGTAAAAAGTGCCCTCTCCAGACCATGAATGCAGATTTTACTATGGTGAAAGAAATTGATTAGGCCTATGCTTAGTTCAGTGTGGTATTATCAAGCACCGAAAATAGCCGACCTTCAAGCTCACAACGCATCGCAGAGCGTTGTGAGCTTGGAGGTCTGCTATTTCCGAAATTTCAGCCCCTGTCTCTCTAACATTCTCTGCACGTCCCTGATCTACTGAGTGAGTTTGTGGATCCAAAAAAAACATCATGGAGGTAACACCAACACCAGAGAAAGATGAAATAACGCCCCCAGAAATATTGAAAGAAGACATAACGCTTCCAGTAGGACATGTTATTGCTACTGCACCAAGGGAGCGGTTGCGTCACATACGCTTTATCTCGCACTCATCGTTTCTATTTCCGTGCCCCAGACTGTTGTTGACGGGAGCATTTCCCAAATCACAGTCAACAGTCTACAATCTACAATGTAGTTATTATTTATTCACAAGCTCTTGTTAATTCAGTACTTTTAATTTGTTCAGACTTGCCTCCTTAAATTGGGCATAATATTATACAGAAGCAGCATAATTCTTCTTCTTTTTAATAGCATTAATTTATGAGAACAGAGTTGACATATGGAGATACAAGTTTCTGCTCCAGGGCAACTATATGGTTCTATGCTAATATGATGTTATCTTCATATATTGATATCTAATGCTTGAATTATTATTATATTCTATTTGATGTTTTATTTTCACTTTACCAAATGCAAGGTGACCAATACTGCTGTTGTTGAGTTACCTAACCTTTAATTAAACCATTGTTTTATCGGCTTCCTTCTGTTTCTACAGTATGTGGAAACATGAAATGCATTCAAGGAACGCCCTTTAACCAGTAAGACTCCCTAATCGGGAGATAAGCGACCGTTGGTCGCTTATCTCCTGTCACACTGCTGACATCAGTATGACATCACACCGTACACAAATGACCCTTATATAAGACCGGCATTATCTACCGACAGATTAGTAACAAGATGTCAAAATCATTGAAGGTTTACCCTACTAACCAACTGTTTACCATAGCAACCATGTTTTTTACCTTAGCAACCAACTGTTTACCCTAGCAACCAACTTTTTACCACAGCAACCATGTTTTTTTTACCCTAGCAACCAACTGTTTACCCTAGCAACCAATTGTTTACCATAGCAACCATGTTTTCTTACCCTAGCAACCAACTGTTTACCCTAGCAACCAACTGTTGTTTACCATAGCAACCATGTTTTTTACAGGGCCTGGGATTGATGACATCAGAAATCTCCATATATGGGCATGAAAGGGATTTTGTTTCTGGAAATATGTCTGTGGGGTGCCACATTTGGAATAAAACACTTACATCACACATCTGGATATCCATACAGCCCATCTAGTTTGCCTGTGTCCATTTATGCCCATATATCTGATGACATTGGGACAATGATCTCCATATATGGGCATAAAACTTATGTTAATTAGTAAAGCCTGGGGATCTCCATATATGGGCATGAGGGGTACCCTAAAAGGGCATCATCTGGGAATAGCAAATATAGTTATCCTAGAAAGTGAAAATCTTACATCAAAGGCCATAACTACCTACCTACCACCATACTGCATTCCTCATTAAACTACCTACCAGTAAGATGCCTAAGGGAGAAAAGCAAAGGGCGAGGTTGCACCATTTCTTGGTCTTCTGGCCAGTGATGTATATCGGACCATTTAACCATATATGGAGACATCTGGTACCCAAAGATATTCACAGATATGGGCTTAATATTGATGACATAAGGGATCTCCATATATGGGCGTAAAAGGGATTTGGTTCCCCTGGCATCACAGGGATCTCCATATATGGGCATAAAATGGATTTGGTTACCCTGGCAACACGGGGATCTCCATATCTCCATATATGGGCATAAAAGGGATTTGGTTCCCCTGGCATCACAGGGATCTCCATATATGGGCATAAAAGGGATTTGGTTCCCCTGACATTACAGTGATGTCAGTGGCTGGTTCTACAGAGGGGATCTCCATTTATGGGCATAAAAGGGAATGTATGTATGATGATGTCAGATATCATTGACGTCATAGGACTTTCACATAACGAATAACTGAGTAAGCATGTAAACCCGTAAAATCTATATTTGGGCATGGCTGATTTATGACCTCATCATGATGACACGAGCAAACACAGCTGAATTGTATAAATGATCAGTGCAGAAACCAACAGAAGTATTTGACCAAGACTCTTCGATTTAAACATCAACAAAGGTGTGACGTTTGTTGATGGTGACCATGTGACGGACGGACGGACGGACGGACGGACGGCCGGTGGAGGTTTTCATAGTAAACTGCTCCCTGACGGTCGCAATAAACATGTTTTAAAAACATCAGGTTTCATACATGCATTTCTTTTTTACACTGCCACTTTATTCTCCATAACATTACAGTTCACACTTTTGCACTTCAGGTCATGATCACATAGGCTACAGTGTATATTTTGTCATAATCAAACACTAGGGGCCATATTATGTAGCATGTTTGTGCAGTGTAGATTTGTACAGACGTCTTTCTGAGATGCAAGAAAACCCTTTCACCGTGAATCACAGACAGCAGAAATCAGTGTGGAACTGTACAAATACGATATGAACCTCAAATCCCAGGGGTCATCGCCTGTTGGCTTGTCGCAAGGTGAACCTGAGAGATTAGGACAGATTGTAAATAACTTTATTTAACTTTGTTTAATCATGAACACTGTTAATCATGAATCCCTATTCACGTTGTGAGCTTGTAGATCGGCTATTTTTGGTGAAGAGATTTGAGAAACTCAGGTCCATTCCAAATATGATCAAAGTGTTCTGACTAAGGCACCCCTGGACTTGCGTCACGGCACCCTAGGGTGCCGCAGCACCCACTTTGAGAAACCCAAAGGGTTTAAGGGTCTGCCAGATACCAGACTGAAATACTGTCCCATGGGGTTCATTTTTTAAACAACCCCATGGAAATAATAGCAAATCTTTGGAAAATTAACACAATGGACATTCTGGCTGAAATAGTGTGTGTGTGTGTGTGTGTGTGTGTGTGTGTGTGTGTGTGTGTGTGTGTGTGTGTGTGCAGTGCCGAGGGAAGTAGGGGTGCTGGGGGTGCGGCCGCACCCCCTCCCCCACGTCCCACCGCACCCCCCACCGCACCCCCTAAAGGGGGGTTGGGGGAAAAATATTGCCGATCGGCAAGTAGAGGCTCTGACATCAGTGGCGTGAAGTAGGAGCTATTGGCTACTTCTATTTCCAGTACAATTTCAAAATAAACATGTGTTGAATGATCGATTGTATAGACAAAAAAAAAAGAAAGGCTCTTGTTTTGAAATGTGCTTCTGGGCACTGTTTAGACAGGAAATGGCTTTCAAAGGACTTCCCTTTTAACTTGTCTAAGCGTCTGTCTCTCCGTGCGTAACATATGCGTCATGAGACATGGACTCGGGTGAATTATAACAATACGGGCATAAAAGGAATATACAGAACACCAAGACAACACAACCTAGGCTATGAAGGCATTACACATCGCCCTCTGCTAGCCCTGGCGTCCTCACTGGTGAGTCGTGGCTAAAGACTTGTAATGATGAATGCTATGTTATGCTGCTGTGCTGCCTGGCTAGGCTAATGTTTGGGCTAGCTAGTGGCTAATGGCTATGGTGTACCAGAAGTTGACCAGCTGTTTCCTAACACTGGGGTCTGGACCGATGCGGCGGACAATATAGCATCTAATAATATCCTGCTGGCTGCAATCAGATCAGTGGCATATGGCCACTGTGTGCGCATTTTTTATATGTCTCCGCACTGTCCACAGCCCGTTTGGAGAGGCAAAGGGAAAGTTTAGTGTGCAGTTCCCAATTGTGTTACATTTAGCTAAAAAATAAACCGCGGAAACCCGAATAAAACATGCAAAAAAGGTTATAAAACACAATTAAAATCCGCAAATAACCGCAATTTTTTGCGCGCGCGCGCGGGGATCGTGTCACTGCACGCGCGCGTGACACGATCGACAGCCCCTCCTGCCTCAAATTAGTTCCCACGGCTATGTGTGTGTGTGTGTGTGCGTGTGTGTGTGTGCGTGCGTGTGTGTGTGCGTGCGTGCTGCGTACACTGCTCTGAATGGGACTAATAATAATGGAGATGACACACCTCCTCCTCGCCGCGTTGTTGCCATCTGATTGGTCAGAAGTCGGAGAAGAGGCGGGACAACTGGACAGGACTGCACTGGTCTGGTGGCGAGGATGGAAGTATATCTAACTACCGCTTGCCTGCCGGGCGAGGAGGACGAGCAAGTAGGTGTCGCTCGCTGAAAAGAGCAGACCGCAAGGCGTTGTAGATCTGCTCTTTTCGGTGAGCGACACCCGCCGGACCGGTTGGTACGGTAACTACCTACCTATCGAAACTACATAATGGTACGGTCCAGGCCCCGCCCACTACGGATGCAGGAACAGAAACAGTGGAATACTGATCTTGTAATGTACGTGTCATTCAACTACACATCATCACCTGCTATTATACACACATACTCTCACTGTAAGTACAACTCTCTATCTGTAATACTACTACTATTACTCCTGTCCTGATCATTAATAACAACAACAACAACAACACATTTCATTTAATAGTAGCTTTTATGCCTTGAAAGTGTACTTTGTAAGCTAGAATTACTGTCTAAACTGTAACTGTTTAGGTGTTGCTGTGTCTTGTCTGTTAAAAAGCATAGTTATATGCTTAAAACTTAAAAGTAACACTATATATTATCACTGCTGTGTTTATACCGAGTTATTAGATGTAATCTTGATGTGTTATTATTGTCAGTAGTACTAATATTAAACAAATCTGCTGTTAGCTTAGCAGCACAGTGAGCTGGAATGTCAATGAACTGTGGATCGCAGAGCGTTGTGAGCTTGGAGGTCTGCTATTTCCGAAATTTCAGCCCCTGTCTCTCTAACATTCTCTGCACGTCCCTGATCTACTGAGTGAGTTTGTGGATCCAAAAAAAACATCATGGAGGTAACACCAACACCAGAGAAAGATGAAATAACGCCCCCAGAAATATTGAAAGAAGACATAACGCTTCCAGTAGGACATGTTATTGCTACTGCACCAAGGGAGCGGTTGCGTCACATACGCTTTATCTCGCACTCATCGTTTCTATTTCCGTGCCCCAGACTGTTGTTGACGGGAGCATTTCCCAAATCACAGTCAACAGTCTACAATCTACAATGTAGTTATTATTTATTCACAAGCTCTTGTTAATTCAGTACTTTTAATTTGTTCAGACTTGCCTCCTTAAATTGGGCATAATATTATACAGAAGCAGCATAATTCTTCTTCTTTTTAATAGCATTAATGGAGGTGGCTCCATTAATGCTATATGGCTGATTTATGACCTCATCATGATGACACGAGCAAACACAGCTGAATTGTATAAATGATCAGTGCAGAAACCAACAGAAGTATTTGACCAAGACTCTTCGATTTAAACATCAACAAAGGTGTGACGTTTGTTGATGGTGACCATGTGACGGACGGACGGACGGACGGACGGACGGCCGGTGGAGGTTTTCATAGTAAACTGCTCCCTGACGGTCGCAATAAACATGTTTTAAAAACATCAGGTTTCATACATGCATTTCTTTTTTACACTGCCACTTTATTCTCCATAACATTACAGTTCACACTTTTGCACTTCAGGTCATGATCACATAGGCTACAGTGTATATTTTGTCATAATCAAACACTAGGGGCCATATTATGTAGCATGTTTGTGCAGTGTAGATTTGTACAGACGTCTTTCTGAGATGCAAGAAAACCCTTTCACCGTGAATCACAGACAGCAGAAATCAGTGTGGAACTGTACAAATACGATATGAACCTCAAATCCCAGGGGTCATCGCCTGTTGGCTTGTCGCAAGGTGAACCTGAGAGATTAGGACAGATTGTAAATAACTTTATTTAACTTTGTTTAATCATGAACACTGTTAATCATGAATCCCTATTCACGTTGTGAGCTTGTAGATCGGCTATTTTTGGTGAAGAGATTTGAGAAACTCAGGTCCATTCCAAATATGATCAAAGTGTTCTGACTAAGGCACCCCTGGACTTGCGTCACGGCACCCTAGGGTGCCGCAGCACCCACTTTGAGAAACCCAAAGGGTTTAAGGGTCTGCCAGATACCAGACTGAAATACTGTCCCATGGGGTTCATTTTTTAAACAACCCCATGGAAATAATAGCAAATCTTTGGAAAATTAACACAATGGACATTCTGGCTGAAATAGTGTGTGTGTGTGTGTGTGTGTGTGTGTGTGTGTGTGTGTGTGTGTGTGTGTGTGTGTGCAGTGCCGAGGGAAGTAGGGGTGCTGGGGGTGCGGCCGCACCCCCTCCCCCACGTCCCACCGCACCCCCCACCGCACCCCCTAAAGGGGGGTTGGGGGAAAAATATTGCCGATCGGCAAGTAGAGGCTCTGACATCAGTGGCGTGAAGTAGGAGCTATTGGCTACTTCTATTTCCAGTACAATTTCAAAATAAACATGTGTTGAATGATCGATTGTATAGACAAAAAAAAAAGAAAGGCTCTTGTTTTGAAATGTGCTTCTGGGCACTGTTTAGACAGGAAATGGCTTTCAAAGGACTTCCCTTTTAACTTGTCTAAGCGTCTGTCTCTCCGTGCGTAACATATGCGTCATGAGACATGGACTCGGGTGAATTATAACAATACGGGCATAAAAGGAATATACAGAACACCAAGACAACACAACCTAGGCTATGAAGGCATTACACATCGCCCTCTGCTAGCCCTGGCGTCCTCACTGGTGAGTCGTGGCTAAAGACTTGTAATGATGAATGCTATGTTATGCTGCTGTGCTGCCTGGCTAGGCTAATGTTTGGGCTAGCTAGTGGCTAATGGCTATGGTGTACCAGAAGTTGACCAGCTGTTTCCTAACACTGGGGTCTGGACCGATGCGGCGGACAATATAGCATCTAATAATATCCTGCTGGCTGCAATCAGATCAGTGGCATATGGCCACTGTGTGCGCATTTTTTATATGTCTCCGCACTGTCCACAGCCCGTTTGGAGAGGCAAAGGGAAAGTTTAGTGTGCAGTTCCCAATTGTGTTACATTTAGCTAAAAAATAAACCGCGGAAACCCGAATAAAACATGCAAAAAAGGTTATAAAACACAATTAAAATCCGCAAATAACCGCAATTTTTTGCGCGCGCGCGCGGGGATCGTGTCACTGCACGCGCGCGTGACACGATCGACAGCCCCTCCTGCCTCAAATTAGTTCCCACGGCTATGTGTGTGTGTGTGTGTGCGTGTGTGTGTGTGCGTGCGTGTGTGTGTGCGTGCGTGCTGCGTACACTGCTCTGAATGGGACTAATAATAATGGAGATGACACACCTCCTCCTCGCCGCGTTGTTGCCATCTGATTGGTCAGAAGTCGGAGAAGAGGCGGGACAACTGGACAGGACTGCACTGGTCTGGTGGCGAGGATGGAAGTATATCTAACTACCGCTTGCCTGCCGGGCGAGGAGGACGAGCAAGTAGGTGTCGCTCGCTGAAAAGAGCAGACCGCAAGGCGTTGTAGATCTGCTCTTTTCGGTGAGCGACACCCGCCGGACCGGTTGGTACGGTAACTACCTACCTATCGAAACTACATAATGGTACGGTCCAGGCCCCGCCCACTACGGATGCAGGAACAGAAACAGTGGAATACTGATCTTGTAATGTACGTGTCATTCAACTACACATCATCACCTGCTATTATACACACATACTCTCACTGTAAGTACAACTCTCTATCTGTAATACTACTACTATTACTCCTGTCCTGATCATTAATAACAACAACAACAACAACACATTTCATTTAATAGTAGCTTTTATGCCTTGAAAGTGTACTTTGTAAGCTAGAATTACTGTCTAAACTGTAACTGTTTAGGTGTTGCTGTGTCTTGTCTGTTAAAAAGCATAGTTATATGCTTAAAACTTAAAAGTAACACTATATATTATCACTGCTGTGTTTATACCGAGTTATTAGATGTAATCTTGATGTGTTATTATTGTCAGTAGTACTAATATTAAACAAATCTGCTGTTAGCTTAGCAGCACAGTGAGCTGGAATGTCAATGAACTGTGGAAAGTTGTGTGCAAACACACAACTAAGTGTGTTTGTCTGTGTGTGTCAGTACTTATGTGCAGATACTGCTGAGCCTCATAGAGTGAATGTAGGACCCTGACATATCAAAACAATCAGACTAAACGCTTGAACCCTACACTTCTAGTTTACAGGACTGTTGGAGGCTAGCTGGAAGATGCTAACAGTAGCATCTTGCAGCTGTCTTTCAGACACTGCAGGGTCGTTTTGTTTACTTCTAAATCGGTTGAGATTCTTGCACTTGTAACTGTTGGCTGGACACTGCAGTACGTGTCTATACATTACTCACCCACCTGCAGGATAGTATTGAATTCATAAATTCATTCATTCATTCATTCATTCATTCATCTTAGCACAGGGGTCTTCAACGTCTTCAGGCCAATGACCCCTTAGTTGAGAGACATATGAAGCAGGGACTCCCACAACCTTTTCATAGATTCCATATAGTTTCATCTTTTTACAGCACAATCATCAGTGTATTTTGGATTCATGTCAATTTGTGTTTTCAGATATTTAACCACTTGAACCGTCAATACTTATTACACTTGACCTTTCACTCTGTACTTGGTCTGCTCTTTTTCCCCTCTACACCAAAGCTCTTTTGCTAAAAATAGCCGATCTACAAGCTCACAACGCCTCGCAGCGCAAGGCGTTGTGAGCTTGTAGATCTGCTATTTTTGGCCAAAGTTCTCTGAATTTGGACTCTAGGGTTCAAGTGTTTAATGTAAAAAAGGAGAAAACTTTCTATCACTCAAAGTTTTGGAGGACCCCCCTTAGTAACTCTGAGGACCCCCTGTTGAAGATCCATGTCTTGCAGATCAATATGTGCAGTGATTGTTGTCAGGAATGCAGTCCTACTGGATCAGGTTTAGGTCTTTAGGCCAGCTCAACCTGCTGTGTCTCAGACAGATACTAACACATTACATAACAGAGGACGACCACAATGGAAACGAGCCCCTGGGCCTTTTTGTATTATCCTTATAAATCGTACCTCTGTACTAATTGCAAACTGTTAAATTATTCAAACAATCAGGGCATCAGGGGTTGACTCTAAGGCAGGGTTCCCCAATTAGTTTTCCCCAAGGGCCGAATTATGTCTAGGGTACCAATCCGAGGGCCACAACATTGCAGGGGGCGACGGTGGCGTTCCCACAACTCCAGCAACAGTTTTCGTCGTTGTCGGGTGAAAATCTTGTATGTCCAAAACCGTTCGTTTTGAATTTATCATTTAAAAATGATTTAAACTAGTGAAAACAGCCGATCTACAAGCACACTACGCCTCGCGGTGCGAGGCGTTGTGTGCTTGTAGATCTGCTATTTTCACTACTTTTGTGCGACGGCCTTGTCTGATTTGCGAAAGAACGTTCAAATTTAGAGATACGAGATTTCCACCCGACAACGGCGATATACTAGTGTTGTTGCTGCTCTTATACCACGATTATTACTGGGGTTGGTGGGGGCCAGACAGTAGCCCCCCGCGGGCCGCAAATGGCCCACGGGTCGCCTACTGTGTAGGTATTTTTTTTTTATTACTGTTCATTTTTTTTTGTACTCATCTTGTGAATTCTGGGGCTGAGAGATATGGAAATACCTCAATATTTATGTCAAATATCTCAATAGCTATACAACGTATTTGAAATTCCAGGCACAGACATTTTATGTTGTGTTTATAGCAAACTATAAAGACAGTTGCTTCCTCACTCTAATACACTTGCCAGTCAGGAAACCTGAATGCAAACTCCACCTGCCACAACGTTTTATTTACTTGCCACAGTCAGGCAATAATCCATCATATGATGGTTTGATATTAAATTGGGATGTCTGGCCCAATTTAGTACTATTTCAGATGTAGTAATGCTGTGTTAGACTATAACACAGTATTACTGACACAGTAATAGAATATACTGTTGATGAGACTTTATTGTACAACACTGCACTCACTGTACATCAGACAATAACAACACATACATCCACGCGCGCACGTGTGCACGTGCACACACACACACACACACACACACACACACACACACACACACACACACACACACACACACACACACACACACACACACACACACACACACGCACAATAACAGCAATAACAACATAAAAAGACATACCAGTCCACGCTCAGCCCTGTTCTTTAAGGCAGCTATGAAGATTGCAGCCAGGTATCAGACTATTTTGTTTACAATTAATGAACAATTCTTTTTTTTAAATAGGGAAAGTAGCAGATGTATATAAGCTCACAACGTGTTGCGATGAGGTGCATTGTGAACTTGTAGATCGGCTCTAGGGCAAGGTGGTGAAACTGGTGATTGACTGGGTGTGTATTGTCTTGGTCTATATTGAGATGAAATGCAAGCAATGGCTTTGTTGTGCAGTTGTGTGACGGAGGTTGGGTGTGGTGTGGACCGATAGTGTGTGTCCGGATAGTGATGTATAACAGATACAAAACAGGTGGGATAGCAAGCACTTGGAATGTAGGAGTTGAGGCATTACATTTTGCTGACTCTGTTCCACAGATTAATTTGGAGAAAATACCGATCTACAGCTTAAAATAGGATGGGACCATGAGTTTAACAGCGTAGTATGTCTGAGGTAGTAATAACACTGTGATAGTGATACAATATCAGAGGTATACATACATACAGTAGTAGTAATGTTTTAATCCCTTTACTGTTCCAAACAAACAGGTTTGTCATTTTAGCACAGCGCTGATGAGTGGTTCCAGCCCCTGCCCTCAGGGGGCGCTAGACAATAATAGTGCATCCATACAATGCTGTTCGCTGCAGGCACCAGGAGTGATGAGCAGTGTTGCCATGTCCGCTTATTATAAGCGACCTTCAGCTTCCTTTTCTGGAAAGTTGCTTGTAAATATTGGTAGTTTGTGACTTTGTGGTTGTGTTTTTTTTGGGGGGCTTTTTCGAAAGTGTAGTAATCATAAAAACTGGATGGGCGTAAAAGTGTAGTTGGTTATTTGGGCTTGCTTCCAAATTTTTAAATTATTATTTAAACCAGTGTATTTGTCCCTAACCCCCATCAGAAAATGTTTTGTACCATTTTGTGTTGTTGTTTACAAAAATCTTCCATATTTTATTTAAAGATTTTTTGGAAAATAGTAGATCTACTCACAATCACGTGATGAAATCAAATATGAACTTGTAGATCGTCTATTTTCAAATAGTCCATGTATGTGCGTAGGTTTGAAGTGCTCGTGTGTTTATCACTTAGTTTGGGCTTGTTTTCATTCATAGACCTGGTTGCTCATTTCTCTCGCAAAATCTGGCAACATTGGTGATGAGGCTACAGAGACAGATAGTGTTACCATTGTACTTTCAGTGTGAATGTGATGGATCATGTATCAGAATCAGAACTCTGGATAATGCAGGATAAATACATTCTGTACATGTGTGTAATACCCTTTAGTTGTGGTTGTTGGGGTATTTGTCAAGTACACATCAGGAAGACCCTGTATAATTTAGGCCTAAACTTATTGGATGCTTTAATTATTAAAAAATAGCAGATATACAAGCTCACAGCGAGTGCCGCGCTGCGAGCTTGTAGATCTGCTATTTTTTTTAAAGTCGTGAAAACGTGTGCAAATCTTTGAATATATGCATTTTCAAAGCGAACGTTTGTAACTCAAATTTTGCTTCTGGGGGGTCCCTGGAACTAAATATTTTGAGATGGGGGTCCGTGGCCAAATACATATTGTTTTGGGGGTCCTTGACATGAAAAGGTTTGAGAACCACTGACATAGTTGTCTCTCAAGAACAGACTAACTGGGCTCCAGTTAAGTGAAAAGGACCTTTTCTTTGACGATGGCTGGCCAGATTGCTGACATAGAAACATAGGTTTTTCAAAAAACCTTAGAAGGATTCAAAAGACACTTATAGAAACGGCTCAAAATTTCGAATTTTCATGATTTTTCAAAAATAGCAGATCTACAAGCTCGCGGCGCTCGCAGCTTGTATATCTGCTATTTTTCAATAGTTAAAGCATAAAATAATGATACACAATAATGTGTACCCGTTCGAAATGGGTTAAACCCTGTATATACTTTGTTGTCTGGGATCTCTCAGAATGAAAGTTCACCTATTATGACATGCCCAGTATAGGGACACTAGGGTTCGAGTGGTTATTCTGTCCCAACTATCTTGGTCATGGACACTTCGACACAGACTATGCGGGCTGAGGGCACTGGGTATTAGGGTACAGTTGAAAATAAAAGTAATTTGATAATGCTGTCTCAATAATGGATTACTCTGAGAATTGAATCAAAAATCACCCAGTTCCATCCAATTCCAGCTGCCTCAGCAGTGTTCACGACCAGATCTCTCTTAAGTGATGAATTATTTATGTTATTCAAGTTATGTTTAGATATGTAACTTGCATCGCAACCAGGGGCATAGTTCCACCGATTTAAAACCAATCCAATACGGAACTAAAACTTCCGCTAGTTGCGCTGTTTTCCCCCCGCGAGGTACCAAAAAGAATTTGTCTACATTGGACCCCATTCGTTTTCCCCTTTGATTTTCTAACCTTAATAAACGTTGTCATAAATACTTTATGGTTCCTGCCGCTAGTGAAAAACTCCCTTTCAATCCCTATGATATGCGTTTTGTGCAAATATGGTCCCATTTATGTTAAAATTGATGATACATTTGTGGGGGGCGTGGCCAACTAAACTGATACTAGCCTGCTGTGTTCTTCTTCGTGTGCTGTATTTCGGGAGGCTCAACACCACATTCTCCCATGTATCCCTGCGGTTCCACGTGACCGTTGGCAGCCAATAGCATTCCTTATGATTCCTGGGGTACCATTAAAACAATGATGGCGACACCCATACAAGGGACAAAAAGTCTATGATCGCAACTCCACTGTTTTTACTGTTCTATGTGATTTTTTCCCCCTTCTTTTGTTACAAAATAAGTGAACTGTGTTGGTTCCAATCTGTTGTCATGGTGATTTCAGGACAATGAAGGCTCTGATTCTGGTTGGGGGCTATGGAACCCGGCTCCGCCCCCTCACGCTGAGTGTGCCAAAACCACTGGTGGAATTCTGCAACAAACCAATCCTCCTGCACCAAGTAGAGGCTCTGGTCAAGGTGAGAGAAAGACTCATAACCATAAACAAACCAACCGCTGGTGCTGGTCAAGATAAGAGTTATATCCACTAGTGGTGGGAATTATCGTTCATTTCAATGATTCAGGGTGCGTTCGGAAATGCACACCAGGAACACACTCACATATTAGTTTGTATTGGCCAATGCGCTCAGTGCTGGATATCTGAACGCACCCTCAGTGTCATTTTGTTCCTTGACTAAAAAGATGAGTTCCAGTGATTACAGTTTACAGTTTAGGCATTTAGCAGACGCTTTTAATCCAAAGCGACTTACAATAAGCAGATAATACATCACTATAATAAACAAGATAACATGTCAGAACTTCAACAACAATATAACAAATGCATTTGAATATCAATCTATAAGAAAAAGGATTCTAAAAACCTAAAAAAAACAAATGCTAACTAGATTCCTGTATGGTCATTGAGTGTTTCAGTAGTGCTATGGTTTTAGGTGGAGTCTGAAAAGGTGAGTCTTCAGTCCATGGCGAAAACTTGCGAGTGAGTCTGTTGTTCTAAGTGCGACAGGGAGTTTATTCCACAGTTTGGGGGCCAGGAGGGCAAACTGTCTCGGACGAGTGGATTTTTGTCCTGGGGCTTTTAGCGTTTCGTTCACTGCTCCGTGCTTCCAGCGATAGTTCCAAACATAGGAACTGAGTGAGCATTTTCGCATTCCAATTCTTACAATGAGAGTCAGCGCTAGTGTCGTAACTCTGATCGGATTCGGATTGCTTGGTCGAAAATACTACATAATTTTTAATGTCAAAAGGTCAAAGCTTCATTACCAAATTATCTGTCCGTTTTGTATCCAAAGCCATTTGAATAACTGTACTGTATATGTGTGTGTGTGCAGGCCGGTGTGGACCATGTGATTCTAGCTGTGAGCTACATGTCTGATCTGCTGGAGAGAGAGATGAGAATACAGGAACAGAGGGTTGGTACCGCATTTCCCACAATGCATCTGACACTCAGAAGAACTACAAAAAAATGTCTTTGTGATGCAAATGATCAAAAAGAGCTACAAGCTCACAAAGTGTTGCAACACGTTGTATGCATGTAGATTGCTATTTTGAAATAGTTGGTTACTGTTGTAATAATAATAATAATATGCTTTGTTTTATTGGTAGCTTGGGATCAAAATCTCTCTGTCTCATGAGACGGAGCCACTGGGAACAGGTGAGTCCATATACCACTTCTACTGGACCTTACCATATGGCACCTTTCTTGAACCAAAGGATCAAAAATAATGTACAACCAACCAACAAGCAAACAACCAAATAAACCAAACATATCCGATCTAGAAGCTTTAGAAATGTAATGAAATAATGCAATATAAGCATGCTATTTTATGGTATATTTCTGTATGGTGTGTGTGTTTCTCTAGCGGGTCCCCTGGCTCTGGCCAAAGAGCTGTTGGGTGGTGACGAGGATGAGCCCTTCTTCGTCCTGAACTCGGATGTCATCTGCGACTTCCCCTTCACAGACCTCCTCGCCTTCCACAAGCGCCATGGCAACGAGGGGACCATAGTGGTGAGACAGACAGACAGACAGACAGACAGTCAGCTCTGTAGCAGGGGGTCCCCAAATTATTTTGGGGCGTCCCTGGATGATTAACTTAATGTGCAACGTTGTTTGCTCACTCAACAGTAAACAGGCCAACACCTTTTAATTCATCTAAAATGACAAATTAAACATTGGCCCAATTGTCAAATATTAGATGCAGAAATTGTGAAAATAGCCGATCTACATGCTCACAACGCCTCGCGTTGCGAGCATATAGATCTGCTATTTTATGCCTCAATTCTTAGTGCTTGTCAAAAAAAAGATATATGATTATTTTGTGGGTCGCGGCCTGAAAAGGTTGAGAACCACTGATTTAGTGAGTCAGTTTACAGTAGTTAGTCAGTCTCTTGAATAAAATGTAATTTAGTTTTTGTCATATTTTAGTCATATGAAGTTTTATTATAGTTTTAGTCGACTTCAGTCAACTAAATCTACAGTTGATTTTCTCAACAAAAAGGCCTTGATGGCGTAATGACTGATTTTACAGTCGGTTGCATGCTGAAAATAGCCGATCTATTCTACATGCTCACAACGTGTCGCAGTGTGGCGAGTTGTGAGCTTGTAGTGTAGTTCTGCTATTTTCAGAGCGCAACACCCGAGCGCAACCAAAAATTACTTGTCTTTTAGTTCTACTGGGTCTCTTCTCCACTAGTCCCTGTCTAACATTTTAGTCTAGTTTTTGTCTAGATTTGTTGATGAAATTGTCAATATATTTAGTCTTAGTTTTAGTCATCGTAGCATAGTTTCTACTTGGTATTTATTTAGACTAAATTGTACAACATTACATTTTATTCTTTAAAAAAAGTGAGGCGGCACATGAGGCTGTGAGGTTTTGAACATTTTGAAAAATGTTGTAGAACTTTAAAAGGCATTTGTATAAGGGTTCCCACACTTTTTTGTCTCAGGGCACCGCATAAACCAGTAGGGGTCAGCAGTGACATACATTTGGCTTGTCCACAAGATGTGCAGAATGATGTTTTAGACCAGTGGTTTTCAACCTTTTCAGGCTGCGACCCCACAATAATCATATTTTAACTGGGACCCCCCCCCCCCCCCCCCCCCCACCCTGACGAGCACTAAGAGTTGAGGCATTACATTTTGTATATCACGGTTCTATTGTGAAAATAGCAGATCTAGATCTAGATCGTCTATTTTCAAAATTTCTGCCTCTAATATTTGACAATTTGGCCAATGTTTAACTTGTCCTTTCAGAGGTATTAAAATGTCCTTCAATTGTCACTTTAGAAACATGCTATATAATTAAATGTTGAATGTTTACTGTTGATTGAGAAAACAGTGTTGCACATTAAGTTAATCATCTGGGGACCCCCCCAAAATCATTTGGGGACCCGCAGGTTGAGAACCACTGTTTTAGACAGATGTCAGGTTTTGATGTTTAGAACAAAATAGAATGACCCGCACAGTGTCTACACTTGCACAATAAAGACAATTGTGGCATTTAGGAAATTGGTATGGTGTTTTAATGAGTGTGTGTGTGTGTGTGTGTGTGTGTGTGCGTGTGCGTGTGCGTGTGCGCGCGTGCGTGTGCGTGTGTAGGTAACCCGCGTGGAGGAGCCCTCTAAATACGGTGTTGTGATTTATGAGGCGGACAGCGGCAGAATCCAGCGCTTCGTGGAGAAACCTCAAACCTTTGTCTCCAACAAGATCAACGCTGGAATGTACATCTTCAACACACACATACTGAAACGCATACAGGTACACACACACACACACACACACACACACACACACACACACACACACACACACACACACACACACACAGGATTTTAAACCAGGGGTCTTCAACCTTTTCAGGCCAAGGACCCCTTAGTCGAGAGAGAGATGAATCAGGGACCCCCCACAACCCATAGATACAATATAGTTTCATTGTTTGACGGCATAATCATCAGTGTATTTTGGATTCATGTAAATTTGTGTTTCCAGATATTTAACCACTTGAACCGTCAATACTTAATAAACTTGACCCATCACTCTGTACTTAGTCTGCTCTTTTTCCCCTCTACACCAAACCTATTTGCTGAAAATAGTCGATCTACAAGCTCACAACGCCTCACATCGCGAGGCGTCGTGAGCTTGTAGATCTGCTATTTTTGGCTAAAGTTCTCAGAATATGGACGCTAGGGTTCAAGTGGTTAATATAGAAAAGGAAAATAAAAAAAGCTTCTATCACACAAAGATTTGGAGGACCCCCTGTAGTAACTCTGAGGACCCCCTAGGGGTCCCGGGATCTCTCCACTCCGACATGTCTCCTTTCCGACATGTCTCCATTCCGACACTAACCCTATCTCTAACCCTAACCCTAAACCGAACCCCCATGGGAGTGTCGCCACTCCGACAATAAGAAGTAAATTTCGGAGTGGCGACATGTCGGAATGGAGAGAGCCTCCCGGGTCCTGGACCCCCTGTTGAAGACCCCTGTTTTAACCTTTAAAGGCATTTGTATCATTTTAAAATCTTGCGTTGGCTATTAAAAAACTGCAAATTATGTTGCGACTACATTAGTGTTCAGGTCATTCTGTTTATTCGGGTGTCATTGTGTCTCTGCAGCTCAGACCAACATCCATAGAGAAGGAGATCTTCCCTGTCATGGCAGAGGAGGGACAGCTGTATGCCATGGAGTTACAAGGTAATGATGCTACAGTACTGCTGCTGCTGACACTACTAATGTTAATATTCGTCTACCCCAGGGTTCCCCAATTAGTTTTCCCCACGGGCCGAATTATGTCTAGGGTACCAAGCCGAGGGCCACAACATTGCAGGGGGGCGACGGTGGAGTTCCCGCTACTCCAGCCACAGTTCAGATATCGTCGTTGTCGGGTGAAAATCTTGTATGTCCAAAACACAGGATGTCTGTTCATACCTTCCTTGAAACTCCCTGGCCAACACCCCACACCTTCTAGACCCACATTCTAGTGTTTAGTCATGGTTAATGTAAATGTGTCATGGTTGTACATTTGTTGTGTTATTCAACGTTGTAAATGTGTTTTTTCATGGTTGAAAGGGGACTGCCCATAAGTCCGACATCGCATTAGTCCAACGTTGGTCAGGTTTAGGGTTAGGGTTAGGTTTAGCATTCACCAGCGTCGGCAGGTTAGCAGCATTCTTAGCATTCACCAGTGTCGGACTAATGGGACGTCGGAACAATGACATTTCACCGTTGTAAATATGTTGTGTAACTTGTGTCATGGTTGTACGTTGTAGTTGTGTAGAATCATGGTTTTAAATGTGTAGAGTTATGGTAGTAAATGTGCTGTGTCATGTTTTGTATGTTGTAAATGTGTAGTCTAATCATGGTTGTAAATGTGTTGTGTCATGGTTTGTATGTTGTAAATGTCTCTGTCTAGTCATGGTTTTAAATGTGTTGTGTCATGGTTTGTATGTTGTAAATGTCTGTAGTCTAGTCATGGTTTTAAATGTGTTGTGTCATGGTTTGTATGTTGTAAATATGTAGTCTAATCATGGTTGTAAATGTGTTGTGTCATGGTTTGTAAGTCGTAAATGTCTGTAGTCTAGTCGTGGTTGTAAATGTGTTGTGTCATGGTTGTAAATGTGTAGAGTCATGTTTGTAAATGTGTGGCGTTCTTGTGTTTGGTTTCTGCAGCTCACAGTGCTACCAAACGTAAGTGTCTGGCCTCTGAATTCTTATCTGGCCTCACATACAAACCAGCTGCACTAGAGGTCCTGCTAGGATAGAAAACCAGCAGCACTAGAGACCAGTAGAGTCTGTGGGACATGTGGTGCTCTTTAACCCATTTAGGCCTAGAATTATTGAATGCTTTAACCAGTGAAAAATACGTAAAAATGTGTGCAAATCTTTGAATATATACATTTTCAAAGCGAACGTTTGTAACTCAAATTTTGCTTCTGGGTGGTCCCTGGCTGGCCAGATTGCTGACATAGAAACATAGGTTTTTCAAAAAATCTTATAAGGATTCAAAAGACACTTATAGAATCGGGTCAACAATCGGGTCAACAAGCATATCTACAAGCTCGCAGCGCGGCACTCGGTGCCGCGCTGTGAGCTTGTAGATCTGCTATTTTTCACTGGTTAAAGCATTCAATAATTCTAGGCCTAAATGGGTTGTCCCTCCTCCTACCTCCTGCACCAGTGTATGAAGGAATTTCACTGCTAATGTGTTACACCCACCCGTGGTACAATTAAAACCTGCTACAGACTGATTCATGCTGTGTGTGTGTGTGTGTGTGTGCGCGCGTGCGTGTGCGTGTGTAGGTTTCTGGATGGACATTGGTCAGCCTAAAGACTTCCTGACAGGGATGTGTATGTACCTGCACTCCCTACGACAAAACGCGCCAGAGAAGCTGCGCACAGGACCCAGCTTCCTTGGAAACGTACTAGTTGTGAGTATCTGATTGGTTTGGCCAGTTGGTTATCTAGTCGATTATTCTACTGCTTTAATAACAATTATTCTACCACTTTTTCTATTTTAAATAAATATAAATGTGGGGGGGGGGGTCCCTAGATTACTGCATTAAAGGTACACTGTAGAAACATTGGCCAAATTGTCGAATAATATTAGAAAGAGGCAATATTTGTGAAAATAGCCGATCTATAAGCTCGCAACCCCTCAATCTGCTATTTTCACAATATTTGTGTGGAACAGAGTCAAACTAAACGTAATACCCCAACTCCTACATTCCAAGTGTTTGTCTGGGTGGAGGGTCCCCAGTTAAAATATGAATATTTTCGGTGGTCGCAGCCTAAACTGCTCTAGACAGGGTCCATGGTATCAGGTCGGGACATCAAAATGATCCGTCCTCTGAGCTGCACAAATAAGATTGCTCTCTATGTACAGACGAGAGTGCGGTTTTTCAGTGATCAAATGTCTCTCCAAACACCTTGGGGAGGAAAGCCTCTGCTCTCCTCGACAATAGAAACGTCATCAACAACCACTCGCTCTGTGTAAATTCAAAAGACAATCAGCTCCTCCATTTACACATTGAGCCTTTTCGGTTAAATTGGGACATTACGCCCACTTAACGCAATGGAAGCCAACACAGTCAAGTCGGTTGCATTTCAGGTCCCACGAGTTGGACATTTGTGTTCAGGCATACATATTAACCACAGTGCATGAGTGTGAATGAGGCTTTAAAGTTAGTTCAGTCTCTTTGCTAACGTCTGTTTGTGTGCGTCCCTCTGTCTCATCTGTCTTTTTGTCTCTGCCTCTCTCTGTGTCTGTCCGTCTTCCTCTGTGTGTGTCCGTCTGCAGGACCCTACAGCTCAGATAGGACAGAACTGTACGATAGGGCCTAACGTGACGGTCGGAGCAGGTGTGGTCGTGGAGGATGGCGTGAGGATAAAGCGCTGCACCGTCCTGAAAGGAGCGCGCATTCGATCCCACTCCTGGCTGGAGAGTTGCATTGTGGGATGGAGCTCGTCTGTGGGCCAATGGGTGAGTTCAGAACAAATATGGTTTACTACTACAACTGTCACTGATCATTACGGCACGTTTGTCATAGATTATCCTTATGTATAACCTGCTATATACACTTTATGAATACATGAATAAAAATACTTGAATGTGTCCCTATTTTATCATAAGTTTACCCAAATACAGCTCAAGTGGAGTTAGGAGGTTTTTGACCAAAAATTTGGTCAAACTTCGTCATTCTAAACGATGGAAAAAACAGCTACCGGTAAATCCGAGTAAGGTGGTTTGATCGACAGTTTGAGGATCCAATGGAGTTAGAAGCGCTTTTTAATACTTTTCATTAGTTTAATTTCTACTGGTTGCTGTTTGTTGCAGGTGCGTATGGAGAACGTAACGGTACTTGGGGAGGATGTGATCGTCAACGACGAGCTGTACCTGAACGGAGCCAACGTTCTGCCTCACAAATCTATCAGCGACTCGGTGCCTGAACCCCGGATCATCATGTAAAAAAAACCTCAGACAATCACATCAGCAGAACACTGAAGGAGCAAGAAGGACACAGAGAGCCAGCGGCGTGATAATAACAGTAGTTACTAATAAATAGACTGTCCGTGTCGACCGAGAGACATGCATGGACGCAGGTGTGGCAGAACAAGCTTGTTTTCATTGTAAGACATTGTTCTGAGGAGGGTTTTCGAAGCGACCGGTGATGATGCCAACCTGTACTTTACGTTTGCCAGGTCACCTTGGTGACTGTGTGCCGGACTGTGTTCCGTAACCTCCCATTGAGTAACATAAGTTACAACTACAGTAGGGTTTCACACCAGTTTCAACAATAATCCCACCATAAATGCTACTGTACCACTGAATCACTCATAGAAAACATGCAACGGCTGTGGTCACAGGCGCACACACAGGTGTTATTCTCAAGTAACATACGGCTTCCACCAACGCTCTGTTCTTTGATTCAACAGCAGTCATTCAACAGTCAACGGAGCACTCAAACAGTTACATCTGATTTCATATTGCGATTTAAAAAGTGAGACATCAAGGTTTGATTATGAAATTAATTCTAATATTAAGTTAATATAATAATAACCAATAATAATAATAATAATGTGATGATGATAATAATAATGATAATGAACTTTATAAAGTGTTTTTCGAAACATGGTTACAAAGTGCTTTGTGGTGTCAATATAAAATACAGGACCCCAAAAACGATTCAGCGCGTTCTTTTAAGTTTACGCTGAAAATGTCAGGTTAAAAAATCATGGTGAGATAAACAATTATAACAACTATTAAAACAATAAACAAAATTATCTAAGAGAAAGCCTTGGCATAAAAGTAGGTTTTCAGAAGTGATTTCAAAGATGACACTGAGGCACTGAGCCAGGGCCTTCTAGAGTCTAGGGCTGAAGCCCAATCACCCAAAGTGACGAGCTGAGTGTGATGTGGAACAATCAAGAAAGCCCTGCCTGAAAATCTTAAAATCCATTCTGAAACTCATCTGCAGCAAGTGAAGGGAGGCCAGGAGGACTGGTGTGATGCTTAGCAACTAGCCCGAGATGTTATGCCAAATAGCTGTCCATGTCTGCACAACTGCAGAGAAATATTGAAGACATTTCTTTGTTATGTATGTCATGTTGGTTTGTAGACGAGACTGGAAGTATTTTTTGTCTGTCTGTCTGTCTGTGAGGGTCTTGTTCTGTTATGCATCTTTTCTTTTTAGTTAAAGCTATACTGTGTAAGTTGCTCAACTAGTGGTCAGTAGCGTCCGCGTCTTTCGGCCGTTTTTCGCTGCGGACCGGGCCTCACACCCCCGCGTCACCCCCGCGTCTGCCTCCATCTCGCCGAGATCTATCTTTGGAGGGGTCCCTGGTTCCTGTGCGTTCAGGCATTCCGGAGAAACGGAGTGTTTCACCCGAGTATAGATAGAGACACACGGGCGCCTACAAATATGGCCGCCCTATTGTGATAGCTAGCGACCCCACTTCAAGATGCGCTGTGATTGGCCGGCAGTGTATAACCCTCGCTGTGATTGGCCGGTAGTGTATGATGACGTCATTTTGCTGGGAAATCCCGCCCCTGTCACTGCTAGAAGAAAATATATAAAGAGAAGGCTTCAGAAGCTGAAAATAACGGTGTGGGTGTTCTAAAACTTTAGCGATTTAAGAGTTAGGACAATTTTAAGATTTGTTTTATAAAAAAAGTTACATGGTATAACTTTAAAGGACCATACCGTTGTCGTTTTCCTGCTTGTTTACATGCTATCCCAAATCACTAAAACACCATCAAACTTACCTCAATAATTGAGTCAATGTTGAAACACATGGATGTTTGGATTTGGATTGTAAATCAGTTTACTCAAATCAGTCCATGCTTTAAAATGCATTGAAATGTCTAACCGTATTTTCGTGCTCCAGAATGAATACAAAAAAGACATTGGAAGTTTTAGTTCCACTTACATAACTTCTGTTTTTAAATATCCATAGACACACATGATACCCAAACAAAACTTGATGTCATTTAGCAAACATGTGGCCTTAGTTTGGAAGAAAGAAATTATGCAGAATATATAATTATAAAGGGAAATATGAAGCCTGTAATCTTGTTTAGCTGTTGCTATTTTAGCTTTGAACTCACATCGAGTCTAGTATAAGACACTATTATTCAAGCTCAGACAGGGAGCTGGTGGCCGCTTATCACAGCTTATGTCTATGAGAGAATTAAAACTTTAGGTAGTATGCAGCCAACATTAGCTTGGTTAGCTGGTTATCCCAGTAGTGAAGCAATAGTTTGTATAGGGGTGATGATGGGTGCTGCTGATTCTCAACGAGTGGGTGTGTGTGAGAGAGAGATTGAGATTTCTGAATGAATGGGTACTGGGTAGACTGTTTTCCGTTAATGTTGTTGGCATTAGAAAACAATCAAAATAAATGTGTTGATGGCCTGCTCTGTACAAATGACTAGAACAAAGTTCCTCCTAAATCAAACTGACAGCCGTATGTTTTGTAAGATCAGTATGCAGTGACTTGTAGTCTGACTCAGTGGGCTTAACATGACAGATCACTGGTGTGGTCCTTTTAAGAAAATGTTGTTTTCATCTAAAAGGTTGAAATTGAATATGAAATGTTAATTGGGATTTCTTTCTTTTTTTGTATACACTTGATTGAAGCACAGCTGATCTCATAGATAATGGTTTCAAATTGTTTCGTAGTTATTTTTCTGTCATAAATGTTATTTAGTGCTAACATATGGAACCAGTTCTAAAGACCCAGAATATTCAGCACTGAAAAAAGGACAAACAACATGATCCACTGTGTTTGAATGTATTGTTTTATATGAGATGAATATAATGGATGGAACACACTCAAATGTTCTGTCTCATTTTGCTACAAAACCAATAAAAATAGGGAACAAAACATAAAACTATCTTGTGTAATTCTTTAATACAACAGTATTTTTAAGCAATATTACACTTGAGGGTGTGTGTTATCGTTATTCATTTCATTGTACAGGTAATTAAGATATTTGATAGACACAAATCAGAAAAAAGTCAAACAATCAGTGAGCCACATGATGTGATGGTGGCTCCTGCTGGGACAACACCTAGCAATAACTCATCTGTCCCAGCAGGGGGCGTCACCATCACATAATGTGGCTCACTGATTGTTTTACTTTTTATTTATTTCCACATAACAACTCAAAGGTATATTAATTACATAGTTCAAAATGGGTGGTTCTCCCCTTTAAGGCCACACCATGCCCGGAAGCACTTTGCAAGCAGGGAGGCAAGACACCACAGGTGTCAATTCGACTATATATTTAAACTCCTAAAGGTTAATGATTCATAAGCTATATTGTGGAGGAAAAACACTATATTTATGAAAGAGTGGTGTTCTAAAATTGCAGAGCTTGACGTCAAGGCAAGTTTATGAGCTGAGAAAGCTGGACTGTTCATGGCAGGCAAGATCAGAATTGTTGAAGGAGAGAGCATAGGCGAAGATTCATAAATAAAAGATGGGAGTTGACATATACAGTATATGTACACACACACACACACACACACACACACACACACACACACACACACACACACTTCAGTTGTTGGTATACTCATGGGCTTTGTTTTGACTATTATTATATAATCACTCGCATTATAACAGTAGGCTACAACAATTACATGAAATGTTTTGTTTTTACAACTATGATCCTTGCCAAAAGTTTCCAGTAATTATTAAGTATTATAATAATTGGCCTAATATGTCATTGTAAAATGTGTTATGCTTGTCCTCAGAAACGTAAAAGTAATTAGCAGTTTGTATGTGTTATATAAGCAGATTATTATAATGTATTATAAGTATGTTTATAATGCATTAAATGCATAGGAAGTATGTTGCAATGAGTTAAGCCTGCAAATCTACCAATGGCAATGCATTTCTCCCTTTGTTTAGGCCTACTTCAAACATGACACACAAGATATAATGAAATAAAGATGATTGTGAAGGAAAAAAAAGAGTTGGGCCGGAAGGCAAAGCTCTCTGTCTACCGAGCAATCTTCGTTCCTACTCTCACCTATGGTCATGAAGTGTGGGTCATGACCGAAAGTAGGCCTATAAGGTCACGGGTGCAAGCGGCCGAAATGGGTTTCCTCAGACGGGTGGCTGGTATCTCCCTTAGAGATAGGGTGAGAAGTTCAGTCTAGTCACCCGAGAGAGACTTGGAGTAGAACCGTTGCTCCTACACTTGGAAAGGAGTCAGCTTAAGTGATTCGGGCATTTAGTATGGATGCCCCCCGAGTGCCTTCCTAGGAAGGTCCTCGATGCGCGTCCCTGGGAAAAGACCCCGTGGCAGACCAAAGACCAGATGGAGGGATTATATCTCCAAACTGGCTTGGGAACGCCTTGGTATACTCCCTGCGGGAGTGGAGGAAGTTGCTCGGGATAAGGAAATCTGGAGATCTCAGTTGGAACTCTTACCCCCGTGACCCGATTCCGGATAAGCGGTTGAAGATGGATGGATGGATGGAAGATGATTTCCAGGGTAGGCACTTTTTTTTTTTTTTTTTTTTTAATGACAGCAGTCCAAAATACTATATGATTGTGACAAACACAGTAATGCTGATTCTGTAATCAACAAACATTCTCAAGAATTATCATGAATAATAATACACTAGCTCTTACCCGTTCAAAGATATGAGCTCTGAAATGATGTGCAGTGTGTGGGTTATGGGGTGCACTGTGCACACAGTTTATGAGGGATGGAAAGTAACTTTAACTGGTGCTTACATGATAATATGTAGGAGCATCAATGTAAGAAATACCCGTTTCGTTTAATGGCTATAGAGATACTGTGTACCGATCTGCATGATTTTTGCGCACGCACACACACACACACACACACACACACACACACACACACACACACACACACACACACACACACACACACACACACACACACACACACACACACACACACACACACACACACACACACACACACAGAGCTGGTTAAACATGTTGCCTCATGCTAGATGCAGAATAGATAAGCCTCATGCTAGATGCAGAATAGATAGTAGATACACCATAAAAATGCTAATATACAGCATACGATTTGTGAAAGTGACAAACGGGCTTCACAGTTATGTTAGGTGTGTTCATATGCTAATGGTGATGCGATTTCAGATCAATTGCTCCAGCCACTGAGGAGAAACGCTGTTTCAGACAGACACTCAGACAGACAGACAGACAGACAGACAGACATTTGGAAAATTATATGTTTGATAGGCCTACTCCAGGGGTTCTCAAACCTTTTTTAGGCAGTGACCCCCAAAATAAACATATTACTGCATGGGGACCCCCACGGCCCCACCCTGACAAGCACTTCATGGAATTGTAGGTATTACATTTAATGTGACTTGGTTCCACAGATAAATATTGTGAAAATATGAAATTTTAAGCTAATCATCTGGGGGACCCCACACAATAATTTGAGGACCCCACTTGGGGTCCTGACCCCAAGTTTGAGAACCACTGACATACTGCAAGGGAAACCTCGTGTGACACACACACACACACACACACACACACACACACACACACACACACACACACACACACACACACACACACACACACACACAGGACAGGTGCCGTGTGCAGATGATGGGGGGCGGGATACAGGGTGCCGTGCGCAGACCGCGTGTCGCAGAGAGGAGAGAGGAGGAGGGATAGAAAACAAACAGCAGCAGAGTCACGTCGCCAGGTGAGTTTATATATTATACGCACAAACATTCTAACCTCCCCTCCACTAAAAAAATAACTAAAATACAAACAAGAACCCCTCTTCCTCGCCTCGCGCACGGACACGCGCTCATTAAAGCCGACGCTAAAGCAGCCGAACCGTGGCTGTTGTTGTGTGTTTTTTTTTGCGCCACCGTGATGCTGCTATGCGCGCTAGGCTAACGGCAAGGCCCCGACTGTTACTGCGTCAGAGGACCGTTCTGTTTCGTTGTACGGTGACGTTATAAACAAACACGGTGCGCGACACAGCAGTGCGGGGTGCGAAGGAGGAGGGGGTGCGCGCGCGTGTGTGAGTGTGCGTCCGGTACAGTACAGGAGGACAGTGGTGCGTGTGTGTTCTGTGTATCGGTGTGTGTGTGTGTGAGATCAGTGAGTGATGGGGTTTTAGGGGTCACACTGTGTAGCCTGGTAGTTTGGGGCTGTTAGGAGGCCTGCAGCGTGGGTGGGCGTAGCTGCCTGCCTAGTGGACGCCTAACAACATGTGGGTGGGTGGGTGGGTGGGTGCGCGCGTGCTGTGCGTGCGTGTGTGTGAGAGAGTGCGCTAACCTATCAAAAGTGGGTCCCCAGTGCCCACTGCCAACCAACCTGTTGTGTGTGTGTGTGTGTGTGTGTGTGTGTGTGTGTGTGTTGTCAGGTTATAATAACAGTATTTTAATTAATTAATCAGGTTTGTTTGTAGTTTAAAATCACTTCAAACCCTATATACTTTGTCGACCGGGGTCCCCCAATGAAGCTGTGCTTGCATGGTCCTCTCGTTTTCCCCCCCTCTAAACCATATCCCTTCAAACCAAAATTGCAGATCTACAAACCTGTTGTGATCTTGTAAATAATACTAAGCCAATGTTTGCCTTCATTAACCCATCATGAATCAAAATATCGCTTCCATGTTTATTTCAATTTTGACCAACATTACATTATTATGTAAACCCAAACCTATTACAGCCCCCAAATTAAAAAGTGAATAACTAATTTCTCTGTTTTCTATTATTGTTATCAGGAGTCCGTCATCTACAGAATAAAAGCTATCGTCTTATAATGTCTCAGCTGTTCTCAGAGACAGTAAGAGACACTCTACACAGAGACAGTCAAAGACAGTCTCCTGAGACAGTAAGAAAGTCCTGAGACAGTAAAATGAAGCATCAAACTCTGTGTGGGTGATTCCGTCTGGCCGGTACAAGACTCATTTATTGATCTCTAAATGTTCCTGCCAGCATACCCGTCAGTCCAAATATCAGCGATTGCCAGTATATTTGAGAAAAGCAATTCATGGGAGAACGGCTCCCCAGAAACTCAGGGGCTCTTTCTCTCCCTCTTGTTGAACCTAGTGCTGTCACAATTATTACATAATCGTCTAATCGTAATTATTTTAGGTAATCGCAATTATTTTGCATAATCGTCATAATCGTTTCCATGTTGAGAAATGTTAATATAGTTTCGAACACTTTCAAAAAGTAGTGGAAATAGCAGATCTACAAGCGTTGTGAGCTTGTAGATCGGCTGTTTCCACTAAAGTTGTCAAATATGTCAGTAATTTCTTTGTATATTTGGGTTATGTGTCATATCTGCCAGGTGCTACTTCAAAGCCTACAAGCCAAACAGAAATGTAATTGTCAACGACAAATACGCAATTAAATCGTTAATCGCAATTATTTGAGTGGCAATTAATCGCCATGTAAAATGTCGTAATAGACCGTTTGTCATCCTTCTGATTGGTCCCTGAGACTCCCTGACTGGCCAACCAGAAAAAAACATTCACTTTTTGCTATCGGGGGTGGAGTTTGTGCAGTGGAGAATGTTAAATGTGGCTTTCAAAACTGTCCGCAGTGCGCAACACGGCGATCGCCCGGTACGGCCGCGATCTCGGCCGTGATCTCGCTCATCATAATGAATAAGCTTCAACAAACTAGTTCACATGGACCATATCAATGGTCTAAGAGTCACGATTGGGTACATATATTTTAAATGGGCAGAATTACGAAAAGCCAGCCTATTATGTGAGGTTAGGATTATAGTTCTGTCCTCTTCCTACCCAGGATGCAATGCGCGGTCTATTCTCTTTCTGATCCAGAGGATTAAACTAATTAAAACATTTATTTTCGGGGGGAAAACTACTGTTTTGCTATGTAATTACTGTACCTTTTTCTTCCCTTTTTATTAATATCACGTAGATGTGTTTTTTGTGGTACTTTATATAGCTGTAATGAGGCTATGAAGGGGAAAAAAATCCCATCCACTACCACTATAAAAGAATCTGCAAAGAGGATTCTGTCCCACTGGGATTAAACAAATTAAAACATATATTTTCGGGTAAACCCCCTGTTTTGCAATGTAACTACTGTACCTTTGTCTTCCCTTTTTATTAATATCACCTAGATGTTTTTCCTTTGGTACTTTATATAGCTGTAATGAGGCTATGAAGGGGAAAAAAAATCCCATTCACTGCCACTATAAAAACAATCTGCCCAGGGTCAAATGTCCTATCATAGTAACAGGGCAGAATGGGGCGGGATTTGCAAAAGGGCTTATTGTGAGTCGTGACAGCCCTAGTTGAACCCAAACTTGTTAATGCAACAAAGAATTGTAAAACATACCACTACCATTTGATTTGAATATTCCCTTCAGGAGTAGGCTAACCCCACAGCAACCAGAGGAGAGAAGCAGTGTATAGATCCCGGATTATACCTATGATTAATGCTGCAAAATATGCCATCCAAGTTATCTTTTTATCTCGGCATTGTATTTTTAATAAGAGGGACAATAATAAATGATGTGTACTAATCACCCGGTGCACCCTTTCTCTCTCTCATGACTTTACAACAAAAGCCATGCATAAATGGCCATTATTTGCATGTGTGCTGATGACTCGCAACGTTTACTCTGATTCAAGCTGCCTTTCCGAGTTCCGACCACTTGCCAGATAATAACCCGTTTTGAACTGGCACACGCTCTTAATGGCCACGTGCTCCAAATGAACACGCCGCTGACAACTGCAAGCTGCGATACCGGGAGCCAAACACGCACTGCACTAATATTATCTATTCATTCAAGCAATTGGGGCCTGCTGCAACTTACAATGATCTTTGATTATTCTATTGATTACTATTGACCATTTGAGCCCTTTTGCACAACGGTGTCGTGCAAAGGTGTGGATGTGTAGATCAATATCTTATGGCTGTCTGTCTGTGCAGGTGTAGTAGGAGTGTAGTGGTTGCTGTGGTGATGAGCACTAACGAGTGTTTTGGGTGTGGCCGGACGGGTCACTGGATCAAAAACTGTCCTAACGCTGGCAGAGGGCGGGGCAAAGGACGAGGTCGAGGAAAAGGTCAGTCTGTCTGTCTGTCATTATGTCTGACTTATCATTGATTGTTTCAAACTGTTCAGTGTTCAGACGTAAAATGGAACACAAGTTACATTTAGTTAAACCGTGTGTGTGTGTGTGTGTGTACTGTGTAGATCTGTTCTGTTATCGCTGTGGAGAACCAGGACATGTCGCCAGGGACTGTGAGAGAACTGAAGATGGTGAGACACTTCTGTCTGTCTGTCTACCCTGTCTGCCTGTCTGTCCACCGTGTTTTATTAAAATACTTTTCATTTGTCTAAGATGAAGATGTCAAAACTTAACCTAAAGTAACTATTGTCTCCTCTCCTCTCCTCTCCAGCCTGTTATAACTGTGGTGGCTCAGGTCATATTTCCAGGGACTGTAAGGAGCCTAAAAAGGAGAGGGAGCAGGTTTGCTACACCTGCGGGAAAGGGGGTCATGTGGCACGGGACTGTGACCACGCCAACGAGCAGAAGTGCTACTCCTGTGGAGGCTTCGGACACATCCAGAAGGGATGCGAGAAGGTCAAATGTTACCGGTAAGAACAACAAAACTAGAGCCCGACTGATCAATCTCGGACTGCCCATAAGTCCGACATCTCATTACCCCGACTAGGCGACTACATGTGCGGTTAGGGTTTGTAATGGGGTGAGTCAGACCAACGCGACATCAGAGTAATGTGCTGTCAGAACAACGACACGGCACAGATCATTTTATTAGCCAATATTGTCCTATCACAGATATCACATGGAGAGTGCCTGGTCAGAACTCAAATTAATCTGCTATTAATTAATAAGGAACTGCTCTTTGTAGGTTGGAGAAAAACTACTCCTACCTGTTACAGTAGACCTCACTCCCAGGACTCGCATAACCCCAGCTCACTTTACTAGGCTGGAATGGCTCACGGTAGAGGACAGAGTACAGCAACTTGCGATGGACCTTGTCTTCAAGGTACTCAGGGGACCAGTGCCCAATCTGTCAAACTGGAGTGAGAGACGCCCACGGGCACAAAACCAGATGGAGCTCCACTGATCTCAAACATGGCGATGAACGATTTTACTATTCAGCCACCAAAAGGAGAAACATAATCTCTTTTTTTTTCTTTTTTTTTTCCTGTAGCTGCTTACATCAGAAAGAAAAAAAGACACATGCAAATGTATGGATAATCTGACTCTGATTATCAGTTATAAGGAGGCGAGATACTCCTAGTTGTAGGCTACCTGAGGTAATGCCAGCCAGCCTACCAGTTCTAGCGTTACACAATCTGTTCATAATACAACTTGTGATAATGATGGACAGTGTTTCTATTGTTCATAAAACCCAGTCTGAATACTCCATTCCACTGACACTAAAGCCCCTTTTCGACTGCAACTTTAGCACCACACCACACCACACCGCACCACATAAAAATATCTACATTTTCCATTACACAAAATTACCGGTATTATCGGTAAGAAACAAATTGACCCTTTTAACTGTGATTATAATACAATATAAATTTGTATTACAACTATCCTAAATTATAATACACTATAATGGATTATAACTGTGATTATAATACACTTTAAAGTATTAATGTATTACTATGATAATTATAATTCACTATAATAGATTATAATAGTGGTCACAACTCAATAGAACCTATTATCATGTACTACAACTATATCCTGGTGGTCTAAATGAAAAGTCAGTGAGTGATCAGTCATTATGAAGTGTTTGGCCCCGTTTGGCCTAGCTCAGACCTACTCTAGAGTGGATACTTTTTAGTACCACGTTTAGTACCACCTTCACACCACTCTACCCAGTTCCTTGTAGTGGAAAACCTGTCACAAGTGGGCGGTGTGGTGTGGAGTGGTGTGGTGTGGTGTCAGGCCTGTGGAAAAGGGGCTTAAACCACCCAACACAGTCTCAATACTCTATTCCACTGACACCAACCAATACTATTTTCAACTACGCTAATACACGTGATCTTCATGAGTTCTAATAAAGTGTGTGTTTGTTGTCTAGGTGTGGAGAGATTGGACACGTGGCGGTTCACTGCAGCAAAGCGTCTGAGGTCAACTGCTACAACTGTGGGAAGTCGGGTCACCTGGCCAAGGAGTGTACCATCGAAGCTAGTGCCTAGCGGCCTGCTGGCACACTAACAAACCTACACACCCTCCCACTCTCAACCATCGTCTTTCTTTTTTATTTCTATTTTTATCTCTATTTTATCGTTTTCTCTCTTCTTTTTTTATTTTATTTTCTCTCATCCGCCTTTTACCATTGGTCCAGAGGGCACTCGGTCAGCCCCGGAACCAGCCAGTCAGAGCAAAGATACAAGGAAGGACACTAAAGTTTTAAAAAAACTACAAAAGAATCCACTTTGTTCTGCATAAAAAAAGAAAAACTACAGCTTTAGTTTGGTAGAGATGTAATAAAGCTTTGTTTAAGACCACCGTTCTGCTCAGCCGATTGGCTGAGAGAGTCATGTGACCCACTCAGCTCTTACACGGATTGGGTTACCTGAGGAAGGCAGAGCTTAAGATAAGCTTGAGAATTCACTTTGTTTTTATGGACTTATTTGAGCTCGAGTGTCATAGGGGTGAAATGTGATTGGCCAGCCTCCGGGCTAAGCTACAGCCAATCAGATCACAGGACGAATATCATGTCATCACACTAGGAAAGGAAAAAACCAACAGAAAAGCCAGATGTTTATTAATAATAATAATAACATAATTATGAAAAAATGTAAACATGATCATTAATTAATATGTAAAAGTTTTTTTGTACAGTTGAGCTGACTGAAGGTCAGTTTGGCTCACAACACATCAAAGAACGCCACGGAGAGATGGACAAACGGATTCACAAACCAGAAAAGACAAAAAAAAATTACAAAATCAATATAAAAAATAACAATTTTAGGTTTGGACACGGAAAGGAAAATGTTTTCACAACAAAAAAAAAACAAAAAAATCCAAATGTTATTTTTGTACAATATATCACATAGAAGTACAGAGTGTAAAGATTAAAGATCATTCTTCAGCTTCTTTTTACAGCGGTGGCTGTAGACAGTGGGCGTGGCTTTAGACGGTAGAACTGTAATTTTAACCAACCAATAAACGAGGAGGAGGAAGGGGAGTGGACTGGAATCATCAGCTTCCTGACTTATGTCTTTATTTAACACTTCATGAAACAAACACAGTGGTGGGCAAGGAGGTAGGGAGCGCTTCGCTGTGTTCACTTGGACCGCGAGGAGGTGCCGAAAGTCGGGAGGACGAAGATTTACTATTCTGTCCATAATGGCACATAACTCACTCGGTAACGGCGCTGAGTCGGCTCATGCGACCATCGCAACCCTCGTCACGGCGACTCGCTCGCTCGGCGGTGTCTCACGGTCGCCTGAGACGACGCGCCTCCGTCGTCAACACCGAAAACAAGCGTGGCTTTCCCTTGCAGTCCCCCGCGCCCCCACTGTTGTGCTTAGGTTCGTTGGCAAAAACGTGCATGCCTCCCTGCCCGTGGTGAGCTTAAAGGGATAGTTTAAAAAAATAAGTCAACCCATGGAGAATTCATGGATATTTTTTAGGTTTTATCACATTCCTAAGCCAATTTGATGACCAGCAGTGGTTCCCTAAGGAGAGATAAAGAGAATGCTTTGTTCCCTATGGAGACTAAAAGAGTCTCCTCAAATTAGTATTCGATTGAAGAAAAATCTTTTTAGGGGTGAACTATCCCTTTAATTTATAATTCTGCCACTTACCAAGAATAACTGTTAGTTTTTTAGATCAGTTATTTTTGGCATGTGACAATATTGTATTACAGAGTATAAATTAGGCTTCACTCTTGTGTAGGACCAGTCTGTCAACCACTGGGACTCACTAAATACCAGGGGCTGTTTGCACCACCGCACACACTAACTAGGCAGACCGCATTATTTAATTGACTTTAACAAACAACCCAAAAAATACAATCTCAGTTTGGTTTGCAGCCCATAAACATATGAGTGATATGCCTATACTATCTCAATTTTCTCCTATATGTGGTAATGAACAGTTTATTCCGGCCAGAAACAATAAAGGTTTTAAGCTGTGGAATATTAATGGTATTCAGGAAATAATGGACCTCTATGAAGACAGAGTTATGTCCTCATTTGAACGCTTATGTCGGAGATATCAAATTCCTAATGAACATTCTTTTTAAATATTTACAGTTAAGAAGCTTTATGTAAAAAAAAATGTGACAACGTGATGTGTATTCCACCCCTTTCAATACTTGAGAAAACGTTAAATCTAGAAGGGAGTGGCTCCATATCTGTATATTATAATCTGTTAGTTGAATATAGTACTGATTCGGCAATAGATACATTAAATGCATGGAAATTGGACATTATTGATATTGATGATGCAGAGTGGAAACAGGTTTTTGATTGAAGACTTTATTAGAAGTTTGCATAGGAAAAGGTACAGTTTCATGACGGTACAGTTCACTGGTACAAGGTCTACTAAAAGGAGATCCATGAAAAGACTAAGCTTATTTCCACAGGACACCATTTAAGTATCTCATATAACATTGAATGACAGATGAATAGAACACAGTACTATGCAGGATATATGTAAATAAAATAAAATGAGAGAACAAAAAGAAAACAGTAAGTCTAAACAAACAGTAAGTATATACAAAGAAGGGGCAGGGGAGGGTAGGGTTGGGCTAGGTTAGTTTCTTTTTACCAGTTGCGAACGGCTGCTGCCTGTAAGTGTTTTTTCAGGGCAATTTTAAAGGATGCTAGTGATCCACACTCCTTTATGGCCTTCGGTAAGGCTTTCCACATTTTGGTGTCAAGGCATGTGTAAAAGCACAAAAACAGACAATTGATACAAGGTTTAAATTACTCCATATAAATGGTTAATGAGAACATACATCATATGTCCGCCAACATTCCAGATATCTGTAACAAATGTTCAATTGAGAAAGATTTCATTTTATGTGGGAGTGTCCTAAGATGCAAATATTTTGGAATGAAGTCATAAAGTGAGGTCAGGAATCTTTAAAATTACCATTCCACTAAGTGCTAAGCTCTGTATACTTGGAATCCACCCAAGGAACTTTATACGTTGAGCAAAGCAAACTAAAATCTTTGACTTTGGACTTCTCCAAGCTAGAAGAGCTGTGGCATTATGCTGGAAAAGTGTTGAAGCTCCAACATTGAGGATGTTGCATAGGGAGCTCATGAACTCTATCGGGATGGAGAGGCTAACCTTACCTATGTGGTTAGAGATAGACAGAGTGACTAATGTGTGGCTAAAGAGAAAGAGAGAACAGGAGGAGAAAAGGAAAAGAAAAGAGAAGGATGATGTGAACAATGTCATTTGATGGGCATGTGCAGGTGGTATGTGTGTGTGAATGTGTGATTATATGTATTGTGTTATGTGTAAAAAAAAAAACAATTTAAAAAATATATATATAAGAAAAACATCTGTTTATTAAGACCAAAATCAATGTAATTTGTGATACTATCCAAATCAATGACTTTGTGTACATGCCGGTGGAGATAGAGCTCTTTGTTGACAAAAGTTTTACTTCCTTGTGTAGAAACAGCTCGTTTTCATTGGATCCGGGAGCTATGGCGTCATTTATGCGACTACATTATTTTAAGAACAGTTTACGAATTACTAGTTAAGTTATGCCATAAACAGTCGTGGTGCAACATAAGTTAGTTACTCACTTAGTTACAAACTAACTAGTAGTTGAGTACTGCTGATCAACAGGGCAGGTGTGCCGACAGCGACGTCTTAAAGGAGTCTTGACTCTTTCACCACCAAAAAGGGGGTCCGGGACCCATAGGGGGTCCTCAGAGTTACTACAGGGGGTCCTCCAAATCTTCCAATCCTTTTTAAATTAACAACTTGAACCCTAGTGTCCATATTCTGAGAACTGTAGCCAAAAATGGCAGAACTACAAGGTCACAACGCCTCGCAGTGAGCTTGTAGATCGCCTTTTTTCGGGAAAGAGGTTTGGTGTAGAGGGGAAAAAGAGCAGACTAAGTACAGAGTAAAAGGTCAAGTTTATTAGGTAATGACGGCTCAAGTGGTTAAATATCTGAAAACACAAATTGACATGAATCCAAAGTACACTGATTGTGCTGTCAAACGATGAAACAATATAGAATCTATGAAAAGGTTGTGGGGGTCCCTAAAATATTTTGCTTTTTGTCGCATTCATTATTAAGACAATACTTTGATTATAATAAATGTACCCCCATTGATTCCTAAATGCATCTGGGTCCCCTCTCCAAAAAGTTATGTGTGTTATATATAGTCCGGTCTGTAATCTGATCTAGCCTGTATTTCGACAGGGCCTACTGCACTGAAGTGTGCATGTGTGTCTGTGCGTGTGTGGGCGTGCATGTGCGCAAGTGTGTATAATGGATGGAGAGTGACATCAGGAGTTCAAATCAGGCTCATGACCTTTGTCATATGAGTAGTAGTGTTTATAAATAGCCTACTTCACATTCTATATCTAACACAGGTTTTATATTAAACTATATGTGAATGCAAGTGTGGGAGTACAGAGAGTGTCATATCGTGAGCAACAATATTATGACATAACCAGAATATGTACTAGGATTCCTTGTTTCCCTATTCTGGTTATGTCACATATTTAAAGTTCAAACAGCTAATATACATATATATATTACTATAATACAGATTGTAACCATGCTCTTAAACCCTGTAGATAGTAAACTGGTAGCCTCGTAAATTCGAATCAGAAGGCAGGAGGAGTCTAGTTTACTAGGCCATTAAACTGGACCTGAGGTGTCTAAACCAAATCTCTTTGCCATAAATATCCTGTCTAGTCCACAAGTGTGTAGTAGATCAGTTATTTTTGGCTAATGCTCCCCCCAGATTATGGATGCTGGGGTTAAAGTGGTTAATATAATATACATGGGGCGGCAGTGGCTCAGGGGTAGAGAAACCGTTATTAGAACACAGAGGGTTCCCAAAGAGTTCCCAGTTCGATCACTGGCTCCCCCAGAGTTAGTGACGAAGAGTCCTAGAGCAAGACTCTGAAGTTGCCCCTTGTTGCTCCCGGTGAGCAGGTTGGTGCCTTGCATGGATTCCTCTGCCATCAGTGTATGAATGGGTGAATGTAATGCACAATCTCTGTAAAGCGTCCTTGGATAAAGGCGCTATATAAATACACCATTTACCATTTATACAAAATCACTTATTTTTCTTTGAAATAAGGGACGGCCTGGACCCAGCTGATTTCCAAGCTCTCGCATGAGCTTGTAGATCAGCTATTTTTTACATGTACATTTTTTAACTTTTTAGAACATTATATGGACAGTAGAATTATTAATCTAACCAAAAAACATTCTCTTACAGGGGTCCATGGCCAGACACGTCACGTCACACTTTTGGCCCTACTCTTATCTCCAGCACCGTTGCCCCTATCCATGCCAAACTTTGCACACACACTCCTTGGCTGGCAAATCACTGCCTCCGCCCCTGATTTCTCATATGCCCCTCTTCTAGCGCCACCATGAGGTTGCTTTTTGCAGACAACATTATTGTGTATACATCACCCTGGCCACAATATGACTTCCGTTTGGTTCTTCAAAAGTGGCTGAAGTGCTGTGTTTTTTTTTTATTTTTTTATAATTTTTATCCCACGATTTTGCAACCCCTTTTTCACCCAGTGCCAATTGCCTATGTAATCCTGGGCTCTGCTCTCCCTCTGCCGCACCTGGGGAGACAACGGACTGACCTCATGCTTCCTTCAATGCATGAGTAGTCCAAGTTGTTTCTTTTCACCTGACAGGGGGGATTTCCCCGGGATGGACGTAGCGCGTGGAAGGAACACGTTATTCCAACCAGTTCCTTTCCCCTCCATCAAGCGCCCCGGCTGGCCAGGGGGAGGCATTATTGAGACCAGGATTACTGCATGTTTTTGTGAGGATATCAACCCTAGGAGACACGGGGAGAACATGCAAACTCCACACAGAAAGGCCCTATCGCCGACCCCACCTAGGGTGTGGGCGCTGATGACGCGGAGGGAGAAACACGCCCCCAGTTCCCACAGCGTCCCCCGGCGAGAATCGAACCCAGGACCTTCTAGCTGTGAGGCGAAGCGCTAACCACTGCGCCACCGTGCCCCCTTGAAGTGCTGTGTTTAACAGAAGTTACGTCATGCGTTGTAATCTTCCGGTGAAATTCGCCCGAGTTTGCGACCTTCGGGGTCACCACAGCTGCCAAATCAAGTTGAGCTTCCATCGACTTTCTATACAGGAGGAAAATACCCAGAAAAACATATTTTTCTGGGTATTTAAGTAGGATGTGAGAGGTCTAACTAGGGGTTTGTCATGATGCTGAATCCATTGCAAGCATTTGTTTTGCATAAAAAACATTCCTTGGGCTACAAATGGCCCCAGAAAACGATGGTTTAGTGATGACTCATCACTTTTCATCACTAATCACAGTTTTGTGGCCGTTTTCTGAATGTTTTATTTTTTGTGCAAAACAAATGCTTGCAATGGATTCAGCATCATGACAAACCCCTAGGCCTAGTTAGACCCCTCACATCCTACTTAAATACCCAGAAACCCTGGGTATTTTCCTCCTGTATAGAAAGTCGATGGGAGCCCAACTTGATTTGGCCGCTGTGGCGACCCCAAAGGTCGCAAACTCGGGCGCCCTAGCTAAATCATTAGAACATGCCCTGGGCTACATCTGTGCAAAATTTGGTGCTTTAAGACAAATTTGCACGAAATTAGCATTTGCTCCCCTTAACGCCCCGCACTAATATTAATGACATAGTTCAATGTTGAAAATGGGTGGTTCTCCCCTTTAAGTGAGCAGTATGATTTGACTGCAGGGGATTTTGAATGATGTATGACAAAGATCTTTACAGTGTGGCTCCAAAGGGGCCAGTCTTCCAGAACTGTGTGGCAGCAATGATTTGTAGTGCTGCTCTGTACTTATTCTGTCTTCTATTACATCAGCTACTGATGTAATACCGTTATAACACAACACGACTCCACACAGAGGTCTGCACTTTTGTTTTTAGTGACAGTGAGACTATGAGGTGCAGCCGGCATAGTCAAAATAGAATGAGGAGAGATCAAGCTTGAGTCCTCATTGCACTCTTGTTGATATAAGAATAGATCCTGCCCAAACATCTTGTTCTTTGGTTTGACTTTTATAATCACAGATGTTTTCATACAACCCAAATAGGTTACCTCTTCTTTACTACTACTACTACTACTACTACTACTACTAATGATATTCCATTGTTCTTTTAATCTACACTATAAACCTGTGATGTGATGTGACCACCATAGAGTATGGATGTGACAGTGACAAAAAGTTGATGTGTTTAATTACTTCCCGAACAGTAGGAGGCAGCATTACGCGAACGAGCGTCTAGTCTGCCGGAAACAGCAACCGAAAATAGCAGACCTACAAGCCCACAACGCGCCATGAATATGAGGAGATGTGGGCTTCTAGATCTGCCATTTCTGACACGCGACACCGTTTTGCGTCGAGCTACCAGGCTTGTTGTCAAGAAGTACTTCCTGTGGTTTTCCAGGTCGTGCTGTGTTCGTTGTTGGACTACAAAGTTAAATCTAATCTAGTTTAATTAAGCAACAGTTTAACTAACAGTTCACATTTAATCCAACAGGCTAAAACCAGTTGACAGCAGAGATGGTAAGAAACACCTGCTTGTATTATAACCTACAAAGACGTTTAAAATGCTGTTGTTAACTGCTAGGTGCTCTGGAGCCGTGTAATGTGAATGGAGGGGCATAACGGCTAAGCTAACTGCTAACTGATGTTTGAAGTACTGTAAACACTTTCACCCTGGCCAAAACGTGTGATATGTATTTCGATTTCCCCACCATCTACATTTATTCTTTGCCAAAATAGACATACGAGCTCAGAGTATGTTCTATTTTGTTTGTTTTCATTTAAATATGGGGTAGTACTAGTAGTGCAGTGGTGGTTAACTCAATATGCAATCAATGAAACGTGTCTGTGTACTGTACATTTTTGAAATGTAACCTAACAGGTGTTCAGTCATTTCATTAAACATATTTTGCTCCTGATGAGTTCTTTGAGTCCTGAATGATGTATCCTAATAAGATATTAATCAGAATTTGTGAATGTCAAATAGCTATAAAATATACACAAGCATTGGGAAATCTGTGTGTCTGTGACTTTGGCGTTAACTGCTGTCTGTCTGTGTATGCCTAGCTTCTAACCTCCCTTCCTTTCTTTTCTTCCAGGCTCGAAACGCAGAGAAAGCCATGTGAGTATTGTGTTTGAGTCAAACAGATGCTGGGCTCAATGATTACCTAGCCGCAAATTGCAACACTAGATTTTATTTTAATCGGATGAATCTAGGGTTGCAAGGCAGCCAATGCATCAAAACAGTTTTTTTTGCTATCTGATTGTATTAAACGGCGTCAAACTCACCAATATTGGGGCTGTATGGAAAGCTTGGAGTATCCTCTTTCTATCTGCAAAGTGTTTGTTTCATAAAAATCCACCCTAGACATGTTAAAAGCTACTTTCTATCCAGAAATTGGCTTCAGGTGATTATTTTTTCTAAGTGCTGGAGTTTGGAAGCGCTCGTGGGAAGTCACTCAGCGGTCCTGTCCTGTGTACCACCGTCCTGGTTCTAAAGGTCACATAATGCAGGAGGCAGCGGGACGCTGCGTAATAGAAGACGAGCGTTTCCGAAAATAACACTTAGAAAATAAACCATGTCTGCTCGGATTTCTTGACAGAAAGTAGCTCATAACATGTCTACGGTGGAGTTTTATGAAATAAACTCTTTGCAGATAGAAAGCTTTCCATAGAGCCCCAATATAGCTGAATTTGAAGTTGTTTATTACAATCAGATAGCAAAAAACTGTTTTGATGCATTGGCTGCCTTTGGGAGGTATTGCAACCCTAGATTCATCCGATTAAAATAAAATCTAGTGTTGCAATTTGCAGCTAATGATTTACCTGGCATGCTTAGCCTTGGATCAGGATTGTCATGTATTTATGGACGGCAGTGGCTCAGGGGTAGAGTGGCCTCTTGGCAACCGGAAGGTTCGATCCCGGGCTCCCCCAGAGTCTGTGTTGAAGTGTCTTGTTGAGCAAGACACTGAACCCCTAATTGCTCCTGATGAGCAGGTGCCTTGCATGGTTTCCTCCGCCATCGGTGTCTGAATGTGTCGGTGAATGTAAATTAATGCGCGATCAATAAAGCACCATGGATAAAGGCGCTATATAAATGCACCATTTAGCATTTTATCAAGTCTGACTTTTAAGGCCCTTTTCCACTGGGCGCGATAACGATAAAAAACATATCGTTTTCAATTGAAATGGATGGCAGCGTCCACCGTCCACACCACAACAATAAACAAAGCCTTCATAATTGACGCAAACGCAGACATATCGTTATCTTTATCGTGTACGGTGGGAATGAACCTTTACTTTCGTATCTATGATATGCAAATGTTAAATATGATAGTCTTGATCCAAGGCTATGGCATCCTAGTTTTCTGCTGCATTCTATTTGTGTGATTATGTTTACCTTGCTCTGGATAAGGGCATCTACAACATCGTTAATGAGTTATTGCACTAGTTATTGCAGGGTTACATGTCTCCATTCCGACATGTCTCCTTTCCGACATGTCTCCATTCTGACACTAACCACATCTCTTACCCTAACCCTAACCTTAACCTCTATGGAAGTGTTGCAACTCCGACAATAAGAAGTCAATGTCGGAATGGAGACATGTCGGAATGGAAACATGTCCCCTTATTGCAGTGGTTCTCAATCATTTTCATGTCAACTTAAGGACCCCCAAATGAATGTGTTTTTCTGCAGATCCCATCCGAAAATAGTTTGTGCCATTTATTGACCCCTAATCCCCTATACAATATTTGAGAACCACTAACTACTAGTTATTGGGCTGGTGTTTGTGTTCACAACTCGGTTGTTGTTAATGGGTTGATGCCTTGTGTATTGTAGGACTGCTCTGGCTCGGTTCAGACAGGCCCAGCTGGAGGAGGGGAAAGTGAAGGTAAGAAAGTAACTTGGATTCTACTGCACTACTGCTACTCTGCTACTACAATAGGGATGGGAAGATAAGCGATATTATTGTTTATTGTGATCTTAAAACACTAATTTATCGTCTAGGGCTGTCACAATTATTACATAATCGTCTAATCGTGATTATTTGACATTATCGCAATTATTTTGTCATAATCGTCATAATCGTGAATGTTGAAAAATGTCCGAAATAGTGGAAATAGCAGAACACGCCGCATTGCGGCTATTTCCACTATCAAAGTTATTTTTTAAGTAGTAAGTTGTCAAATATGTCAGTAATTTATTTGTGTATTTAGTTTGTGTCATATCTGCCATGTGCAACTTCAAAGCCTAAAAGCCAAACAGAAATGTTATTATCAACGACAAAAACACAATTAAATCGTTAATCGCCAATTATTTGAGTGACAATTAATCGTCATGTAAAATTTCATATCGTGACAGCCCTATTATCGTCCTCCGTCATGCACTGGGATCAATTCACCTTTTATTTGCCAAGCTGCTCATCCGGTACCACTTAAACCCTCTATAATTGGTAAAAGGTACTTATAATATACGTACTTGATACAGTCTTTTTTTCACTCCCTATCAAATGTCTTTGCTAAAAAATAGCCGATCTACAAGCTCACAACGCGTCACGTTTTTTTTTTCTTTCTTTTTTTTGGGACAAATGTTCCGCCCCAGGATAACTTTAAAGATTTTTATTATCACGATAATATCGTGAATCGAGATTTCTTTTGTCACAATAATCGTGATATGAAATGTTCATATCGTCCCATCCCTACTACTGCACACATGAACACTGATTGCGACCGTCAGGGAGCAGTTTACTATGAAAACCTCCACCAGCCGTCCGTCCGTCCGTCACACGTCACACGTCACACCTTTGCCCTGCTCATATCTCCGCATCAGTATGACATCACACCACATGTGTACACAAACCTTTGTGTACGTTGCTGTGGCAACAGTCTGTTGTTGCTGGTCTGTTAGTGTACGTTAGCAACCACCTTAGCAACCATGGTTTTACCCTAGCAACCAACTGTTTACCCTAGCAACCAACTGTTTACCATAGCAACCATGTTTTTTTACCCTAGCAACCAACTGTTTACCATAGCAACCAGATACGCAGAGCAGGGATCTCCATATATGGGCATAAACAGGTGACTTCACACTGATGTCAGATACTCAGAGCAGGGATTTCTCCATAATATATGGGCATAAAAGGGATTCTGTTAGGGATCTCCATATATGGGCATAAAAGGGATTCTGTTAGGGATCTCCATATATGGGCATACAAGGGATTCTGTTAGGGATCTCCATATATGGGCATAAAAGGGATTCTGTTAGGGATCTCCATATATGGGCATAAAAGGGATTCTGTTAGGGATCTCCATATATGGGCATAAAAGGGATTCTGTTAGGGATCTCCATATATGGGCATAAAAGGGATTCTGTTAGCTGTTAGTGATCTCCATATATGGGCATAAAAGGGATGCTGTTAGGGATCTCCATATATGGGCATAAAAGGGATTCTGTTAGGGATCTCCATATATGGGCATGAAAGGGATTCTGTTAGGGATCTCCATATATGGGCATAAAAGGGATTGTATCCCAGATGATGCCCTGTTAGGAGATCCACACTAACAGAATCCATATATGGTCCTACCGACAGCTGCTATAAGCCAACCCTGGCGATAAGGTCTGAGTCGAAGAAATGCTTCTTTCCTGGCAAGAATTGCCCCTTTATACTGTAGGGCTCGTTTGTGTATTGTATGACATCACGCCACATCATCGGCTGAGGACTGTGTGATGTCATCATATCTCCATATATGGAGACATAAGTTGCTCATGCCCAAATATGGGCTGGTGAGGTCAGACTTAGTGTGATGCGTAGGTTATCTCCATATATGGAGATTCAACTTCAATGAGTAACCATGGCAAACTGTTAACTGCCCGTATGTCTTGATAATTGGTAAAACAAACTTTTGGCCTATTTGTGGAGATAAGCGACCAACGGTCGCTTATCTCCCGATTAGGGAGTCTTACTGGTAATAAAACACTTGTTTGTCTGTCTGTCTGTCTGTCTGTCTGTCTGTCTGAAGGAGAGGAGGCCGTTCTTGGCTTCAGAGTGCAGTGAACTTCCTAAAGCAGAGAAGTGGAGGAGACAGGTTATTATTATTATTATTAATGCTATTCTATTTGTCTCTCATAATGGCAGTGTTTATGTCAGACCTGCTATAAATTAAACGTGCGTTTGTTTTTCAGATCGTCAGTGAAGTCTCAAAGAAAGTGGCTCAGATCCAGAACGGTGAGAGAACTCCTGATGTTGGATAAGAGAAGGACACACGCACGCATGCCATGTGGCCTAGAATTATTGAATGCTTTAGCTATTGAAAAATAGCAGATATACAAGCTCACAGAGTGGCACCGAGTGCCACGCTGCGAGCTTGTAGATCTGCTATTTTTGAAAAAGTCGTGAAAATGTGTGCAAATCTTTGAATACCGGTATATGTATTTTTAAAGCGAACGTTTGTAACTCAAATTCTGCTTCTGGGGGGTCCCTGGAACTAAATATTGTGAGATGGGGGTCCGTGGACAAATACATATCATTTTGGGGGTCCTTCACATCAAAAAAGGTTTGAGAACCACTGACATGGTAGTCTCTCAAGAACAGACTAACTGAGTTCCAGTTAACTGAAAAGGACCTTTTCTTTGACGATGGCTGGCCAGGTTGCTGACATATAAACATAGGTTTTTCAAAAAATCTTAGAAGGATTCAAAAGACACTTATAGAATCGGATCAAAATTCTAATTTCACGTTAAAAAAAAAATAGCAGATCTACGAGCTCGCAGCGCGGCACTCGGTGCCGCTCCTGCGAGCTTGTATATCTGCTATTTTTCAATAGTTAAAGCATAAAATAATGATACACAATAATGTGTACCCGTTCTAAATGGGTTAAATGGATATCGAACAGTGATGTGTTGACAGCAAATATGACAGCCTGCGATGAGAATGTGTTAATTCATAGCAGTAGATGCACTGTCCACCATAGGGCTGTCACCATTATGACATTCTACTTGACGATTGTCGCTCAAATAGTTGCGATTGACGATTTAATTGTGTTTCTATTGATGCACACTGTAACATTATGAATGATTGAATAACTTTATACTTGAATAGTATAGTAGTATCTAAAATAATTGCGATTAGGCGTTTATGTCAGGGGTTCCCAAACGTTTTGGTCTCAGGGCACCCCATAAATATTTTTTTAATCCAAGGCACCCCTACCCCTACATTATAATTTTCACTCCCAGCACCTTATATTTATAGCATATCGTCCTTGTCGGGTGAAAACCTTGTATGTCCAAAACCGTTCGTTTTGTATTTATCATCTATAAAATGTAATAAACTAGTGAAAACAGCAGATCTACAAGCACACAACGCCTCGCATCGCAAGGCGTTGTGTGCTTGTAGATCGGCTGTTTTCACTAGTTTTGTGCGACAGTCTTGTATGATGAAGCAGGGCAAAAGATGTACACATTTGAAACTTGGAGATACAAGGTTTCTGCCCGACAGTGACGTTATCTTGTGATTATGTTGCGAGGAAAACATTGAGAATAGCCATTTTGGTTAGAACTGACTGAAAATAACTTTGTACTTCAAGTTTAAAATGATACTAAATATTTTTTTCAAGTGTCCAAATAAATTCCAAATATTATCAAATGATCTCGCGGTACCCCTGGACTGCCGTCACGGCACCCCAGGGTGCCCCGTCACCCACTTTGAAAACCCCTGGTTTATGTAATAACAGCCTGGCCTATCACCATGCTGACGGCTGTCTGTCTGTCTGTCTGTCTGTCTGTCTGTCTGTCTGTCTGTCTGTCTGTCTGTCTGTCCAGCTGGTCTGGGAGAATTCAAGATTCGAGATCTAAACGATGAAATCAACAAACTGCTGAGAGAGAAAGGTCACTGGGAGGTCAGGATCAAAGAGTTGGGAGGACCCGACTATGCTGTGAGTTTGTCGTCATTGTTATCGTTCTTTGATCACGTTTTCATGTACTGTACATACTGTATGTAACAGGGTTCCCACGGTCATGAAATTCCTGGAAATATTTTGAAATTAGAAAAATATTTTTCCAGTACTGGAAAAGTTTTGGAATTTATCAAGGGTCCTGGAAGGTCCTGGAAAAAATAGCTATGCATTGTCTTTGGTTATTGATTTTGTTAACACCTCTGAAATGACAAATTAAACATGGGCCAAATTGTCAAATATTAGAGGCAGAAATTGTGAAAACAGCCGATCTACATGCTCACAACGAGCATGTAGATCTGCTATTTTCACAATAGAACCGTGTTATACAAAATTCCTCAACTCTCTTCAAATAGGATTATTTCGGGGGTCACGGCCTGAAAAGGTTGAGAACCACTGGCATACACTACCTGTCTTTGGGCATTGCGCATAGGAGTAAGCAACTCGTTATTTAGCTGAATTATTGTTATATAGTACTGGAAATCTGGTTAAATATTCTGGAAAAGTTTTGGAAATTAATTGGTAAAAATGTGTGGGTACCCTGGTTATCGTTCTTTGATCACGTTTTCATGTACTGTACATACTGTATGTAATGTTTATGTAATGTGCTGTTGTAGCGTACAGGTCCTAAGATGTTGGATCACGAAGGTAAAGAAGTACCTGGTAACAGAGGGTACAAGTACTTTGGAGCCGCCAGAGATTTACCAGGAGTTCGAGAACTGTTTGAGAAAGAACGTAAGTACATACTGCAAGTACTACACTTACTCTATTAATACTACTATTACTCTACTTAGTACTTAAACCTCCACCTGTTAATACTGTCTACAGAAACAGCACTTTAGTACTTCATATGCTCTCTGTCGGATGAAAACCTCATATTATGTCCAAAACTGTTAATTTTCAGGATTCGAATTCAAAAATAGCAAAAGTAGCAGATCTACAAGCTCAAAACGTGTCGCTTTGTGCTGTGTTTCGAGCTTGTATATCTACTACTTTTGATGCTTTAGTGCGACGCTGTATTATGATGAAGTAGGGTGTCAATTTACGAAAAAACACAAAAGTTTAAATATGGAGATAGGAGGTTTCTGCCTGACAGCAACGATCAGCATTAAGACTTAGTTTGATGTGTAACTAATTTAAACGTGTGTGTGTGTGTGTGTGTGTGTGTGCGCGCAGCGACCCCTGCCGCGAGGAGGACCAGGGCAGAGATGATGAAGGAGGTGGATGCAGAATATTACGGTTACAGAGATGAAGATGACGGCATCCTACTTCCTTTGGAACTAACCTATGAAAAACAAGGTGAGTGACTGGTCAGAGATCAAAGCAAAACGAAGAGTAATCAATTTAGTCTATTATAAAAAAAATACATCAAATTTTGTCATTATGATTTTTTGATAATATAAAAAACATAGTATTTATGTTTGTGGTTACAGTATATCTGTAGTTCTCAAAGTGGGGTCCTTGAGGGGTCCCCAGCAAAATGATCGTCAGCTAGGAACCAAATGGAGCTGTATTTCTGAGTGTACAAATGGAAGTAAATGGACCCATTTGCCATTTGTACCCTCTCAGAGTTATGGTGGTCCTTGAAATAATAATAATAAAAAAAAAAAAAAAAAAAACGTTTTAGAACCACTAGTTTATGTGTATTTACGCCGGTATGTGTGTGTGTGTGTGTAGCCATACTTGAGGCGGTAGAGAAATGGAAAGCAGAGAAAGAGGCTCGGCTGGCAGGAGCAGGAGGAGCAGCAGCAGACGAGGAAGAGGAGAGTATCTACGCTGTTCAGGATGAAGAGGTGAGGACCAGGTTGCACCTTCGGCTAGTGGTGGGCGATATGGTGATACTTATCGTTGAGACGATACAATGTCGCCACGATATGCCTTTTCAGAGGTATCGTATATATCGTGACACAATTGAGGGAGCCTTGTAAAAAATCCTGTTTAATCGTTAATACAGAGATTCATTGCAGAATTCAATTTAAGCCTGCATTTTGGTCTAAATCAGTAGTTCTCAAACTTTAAAATGTCAAGGTCTCGACTTAACTCTGACAGTATACAAATGAAACCAAATTGGTTTCATTTGTATACTGTCAGAGTTACATACTTGTAAAGTTCAATTTAGACCCCAAAAGGAACCCAGAGACGCAGAGAGTCTAGTGTTTGTCAAGTAACTTGAAAAATAACCATAAAAACCAACGTGAAAAAAGAATCGTGATAGAATCGTGTATCGTGATACAGCTTGGGAAAATATCGTGATATTGTATTTTTCCATATCGCCCACCCCTACCTTCAGCTGTGTTTGAACAAAGGCTGCAACAACAAATCGATTAAGATCGATGACTACGAATTTCATTATCAACAAATCGCTGGTGTTTTTAGTAACCAATCGTAGCAGTTTTTCCACTTAGTAGACTGTGGTTGTACTTAAACAAACTTTTTTACATCGCTTGTTTTCTCCCTTCCCTTACAATCTGCCAAGTTGCACAAGCTCAATAATGACCGCAAAGCAAAATTGTAAACAAACATGGCTGCGCTCTCTTACCGAGAGCGTTTCACCCGCAACGCCGTACAGAAACGGATTACCTGCAAGATCTGTAGGTCTACAACAGACTTTGTTTGGCATGGGATTATTGAGACCACAATGTAATGGGGAGCACTTGACGAGCAGGCATGTTGCATATGCAGTAGATCGCCTCGTTGGCTTATTCACAAGTTTTGACTCCACGGCTAGCGAGCCAATAAGCCTTATTGGCTCGCTAGCCGTGGCGTCAAAACGGAAGCGGAAAACGTGCGCGATCACTGGATACAGTAGGCAGGCTGTACACCGGATCCCAGCACTAAGGAGCATGTCATTGGTGGTAAATGGACTGCAATGGGAAATGAACCTAGTCTACATTAACTTTAAAGCCAAAACAACTCTGTATACCTAGGATTATATGATCAAGAACAAAAAATATTACTTGAATATTTATTTGTAATATATTCTTTTAAGATTTTGGTGTGCTGTATTTTGTCATGTATACCATACACAAGGCGACTTTTAATAGGAACAAAATTCAAATGATATCATTAGTACTAACTCCAAAGCTGTCTGTCTGTCAGTGGGATGAAGAAAACAGAGAGCAGACGGAGGAAGAGGAGGGGGCCCACACCTTCATCGCCCATGTGCCTGTACCTTCACAGAAAGAGGTGAGAGACGCTCGGTGCTGTTGTAATGATCGCACCGCTGCACAACCCCAGTGGAAAACAACCGCTGTGTCATGTTTTAATTTCATCAGTGCTGGTAAAAGTAGCATACGTATCGTCGTTGTCGGGTGGAAACCTTGTACGGTATGTCCAAAACCGTTTGTTTTTATCATTTAAAGAAATGAACTAAACTAGTGAAAACAGCCGATCTACAAGCACACAACACGTCGCGGTGCGAGGCGTTGTGTGCTTGTAGATCTGCTGTTTTCACTACTTTTGTGCGACGGCCTTGAATGATGAAGCAGGGCTTTACCTCACAAAGAAAACGTACAAATTTGAAACTTGGAGATACGAGGTTTCTGCCCGACAGTGACGACATACTGTTGAAATACTGTTAAGTAAAAGTCCTTTATTCAAGTTTTTACCTGAGCAAACGTGCAGTATGTATTGGCAGCAAAATATACTTTTAAATACCAAAAGTAACTCATGCTTAGGTAAAAAATGTTGTTGTTGATTTCAGTCCTTTATAAATAATTGTAAGGAAACATGACTAATGTCTGTCTTGTCTGTGTAGGTGGAGGAGGAGCTGGTTCGTCGGAAGAAGATGGAGTTACTGGAACGATACGCCAGTGAGTCTCTGATGGCACAGAGCCAAGAGGCCAAAACACTACTGGGAATGTAGTGTGTGTGTGTGTGAGAGAGAGAGAGAGAGAGAGAGAGGGCTCTTCACAGGTCTACCTGAACCAAAAATACCCAACAATGCCAGAGACCAGTCCGTGTTTTATCATGGTCACCCGTGTCCGCATCGGTCCAAATTCACCTCAGGAAAACATTGAGCTGTGCATGTGTGCCACATGCGTGGATTCCTCCTTCAGTGAGGTGAAAACATGGCTATAATGTACAGTTTTTGTCTCTTATTTTGGGCTGCAACGTACAGTAGCTGGTAGGTTTCATTATGGAAAAGTCTATAGCTGGCATCTGCTGGTAGAACTGATATTCTTTGTATTGCCATTGTAATTATAAGTTTGGCCTAAAGTTGGGGTCTGTTTTGTAATGTTGGAAGAAATCGAATTTTGGAGCAAATTTCGCAGGTCCATTAGGTTTGGGGTCCATCATTTTGGACTCATGAAGAGCTCTAGTGTGCATGTGTGTGTGTGTGTGTGTGTGTGTGTGTGTGCGTGTGTGTGCGCGTGCGTGCGTACCTCCCAGTGGCCACCTGGAAGGAGCAGCACAATACCAGCGATGTAAACAACATCCTGCCAGGAGGAGATGTGTCTCCATAGTGACGGTTGCTAGGTGACCGCAGCATTATGAGATGTTTGTGTAAATAATATTTTTCTACATGAACTTTGTTTTATTAAAGTGAATCAAATGTGAAACAAACATGGTTTTCTGTTGATGTGCTAATTAAGCATTAAGAAAACTCCTTCCAAGGATGAAGATATTTAACCACTTTTAACCCAAGCATTCATGGGGGGGACATTATGGTGGAAATTTTGCTATATTCATTAGTAAAAAAAAAGAACAACAGCTACATAACAAGCTCACAACGCGTCATCGCTATTGGCTTTCTTTATTTGCGACCATAGGTCGCAGATTAGTATGTGAACAGTCACAGCTTGTCCGTATGTATCTCTGTCACGCCTGACACTGGTTCTATGGGTTTGTCGCTCTGACATCATGCTCTGATGTCACTGTGATGTCAGGGGAACCACTCTTAACAGAATGGGTTTGCCGCTCTGACATCACACTCTGGCTTCACTGTGATGTCACACTAACAGAATCCCTTTTATGCCCATATATGGAGTTCCCTGATGTCATCAATATTAAGCCCATATCTAACAGGACTTCATATGGGAATGCCCATATATGGAGGCCACATACCACACTAACAGAATCCATATGGCCAAGACAGCCCATATCTGTGTGGCTGGTTCTACAGACGGGATCTCCATGTATGGGCATAAAAGGGTATGATGTCAGATGTCATAGTTGTCATAGGACTTTCACATAACAACGAATAACTGAGTAAGCACGTTTGGGCTCTCAAAGCATATCTCCATATACAGTACATGGATCTCCATATATGGGTACCAGGGGTCTCCATATATGGGTAACTGGTCCGATATACATCACTGGCCAAATGGCCAAGAATTGGCCCAACCTCGCCCGCATGTCGCCCTGAGGCGTCATAATAGTATTATTGAAAATAATTCCGTAAAACTGAACAGAAATCAAAAACCAACCAGAAAACTAAAACTAGTGAAAACTACAAACCTATAACTACCAGAAAACTATTATGGACAAATAATTGGAACCAACAAGTGAAACATGTCCAAGGAGCTCTATGCTTTTAGACGGGTCTGTTTCATTTTTAATTTTAGAGGTGTGAGTTTCAAACTGGTAACTTTTAGAGGAGTGAGTTTCAAACTGATTACTTTTAGAGGGGTGAGTTTTAGACTGGTTAGATTTTAGAATGGTAGGTTTTAAACTGGTCACTTTTAGAGGGGTGAGTTTTAAACTTGTTAGATTTTAGAGGGGTGAGTTTTAAACTGGTTACATTTAGAGGGGTGAGTTTTAAACTGGTTACTTTTAGAGGGGTGAGTTTTAGACTGATTACTTTTAGAGGAGTGAGTTTCAAACTGATTACTTTTAGAGGAGTGAGTTTCAAACTGATTACTTTTAGAGGAGTGAGTTTCAAACTGGTCAGTTTTAGAGGGGTGAGTTTTAAACTGATTACTTTTAGAGGGGTGAGCTTTAAACTGGTTACTTTTAGAGGGGTGAGTTTTAGACTGGTCAGTCAGTTGCATTTCTTCCTCCAGGCTGTAGGACCTGTCGGTCTATTGATTGGAAGCATTCTGCTGCGTATGATTGGCTGATTAGAGGCTGTCTGTCTGGGCCATGTGAGAACATGTGATCAGCACGACTCCACAATCAACTCATTACACACACACACACACACACACACTCACACTGTTGTGGGTGGTGCTGTGATGGGGGTGGCGGCCAGGGGAGATGCGGGCCTATATGAACATCTGCAATACCATGAAGCATACAGACAGACATACACACACACACACACATACACACACAGACAGGTACAGATAGACAGGTGGAGATGCTCGGTGTTGGTTTGCAGAAGGCTGTGATGCTGGCTGGACGGACAGCAGACAGACAGACACCTGGACGACTGTTACTGTCTCACTGCTTCAGGACGGCCTCTACGACCACGCACAACCAGGTACTGTAGAAGAAAGTGTGTGTGTGTGTGTGTGTGTGTGTGTGTGTGTGTGCGCGCGTGCGTGTGTTGTAAACATTGTCATCAGTGCATTTTTTTTAAACTGAAAGGCCCTCTCTGTTTGCCCGTCAAATTGTTCTCATTCCTTTACCCAGACAGTACGACCACAGTCTACTACTGTTGTACTGGGAGCTGACCAGTACGACCACAGTCTACTACTGTTGTACTGGGAGCTGACCAGTACGACCACAGTCTACTACTGTTGTACTGGGAGCTGACCAGTACGACCACAGTCTACTACTGTTGTACTGGGAGCTGACCAGTACAACCACAGTCTACTACTGTAGTACTGGGAGCTGACCAGTACGACCACAGTCTACTACTGTTGTACTGGGAGCTGACCAGTACCACCACAGTCTACTACTGTTGTACTGGGAGCTGACCAATACGACCACAGTCTACTACTGTTGTACTGGGAGCTGACCAGTACGACCACAGTCTACTACTGTTGTACTGGGAGCTGACCAGTACGACCACAGTCTACCTCTGTTGTACTGGGAGCTGACCAGTACGACCACAGTCTACTACTGTTGTACTGGGAGCTGACCAGTACAACCACAGTCTACTACTGTTGTACTGGGAGCTGACCAATACAACCACAGTCTACTACTGTTGTACTGGGAGCTAACCAGTACGACCACAGTCTACTACTGTTGTACTGGGAGCTGACCAATACAACCACAGTATACTATGTTAGGTGAGAAATAGACCATGTAGTTGATTGTGGTAGATTCATTTCACATTAAGCATGCAGTATGGGTGTACTGATATGTCATTGTACTACTCCCAACAACCAGTACTTTAACTACTACTCTTATGTATAGGCCTGCCTTTATCCTATGTTCTGTTACAAATTCAACAACTGTGTAGAGAGTATGAATAAACCAGTAAGACGCCTAAGGGCGAAAAGCGACCTCGCCCCAAAGGGCAAGGCAAGGCAACAAACCACAGCAACTTAAGGCAAAATGCAATTTCAAAGGAAGAATTTGCGACCTCAGTCACAGGTACAGGGGGACACACAGTGGTGTAAGTGGTGTGGGAGAAAACCACGACATAGCAAACAGCAGTGCCCAGCCAAAGATGCTGCCTGTAAAAATTGCAATAAAAAAGGACATAATGCAAAGGAGTGCCGGTCTGGGGCAGTCAGAGAGGTCCATGCCTCCAGTGAAGAGGAAACTGAGATTGCTTTCTTGGACTCAGTCAGTGCACAGGAAAAGGAGGACGCATGAAGAGAAAAGATTAAAGTGAATGACCATGCGATTTCAGAATCCATACAGGTGCTGATGTAAACGCTATTCCAGAATCTGTGTACCAAGCACATGGACTGTTTCCAGAGCTGATTAAATCTGACAGAGCCCTTTATGGAGCTGGGAGGAACCGTCTGCATGTAAGAGGAAAGTTCACAGCTACTCTGAAAACACATAGCAAGAGCACTGTACACGATGTCTATGTGGTCACAACCCTGAAGTCTGGCCTACTGGGACACGCAGCAAGTTTAGTGCTGGGACTAGTGGCCAGGGTGGACACCATATCACTGGACTCCACCAAAACAGTGAAAGAACAGTTTGATTGAAGAGTTTATTAGCAGTTTGCAATAGAAAAAAAGTACAGTTTGATGACCGCACAAATCACTGGTACAAGGTCAACTAAAAGGAGATCCTATTAAGCTTTACGGCTTATTTACACATGAACCACTTTATGTATCTCATATAACATTGAAAGACAGACAGATAGATCATAGTAGCCTAATTTACATAGGATAACATCAATTAAATGGTAAATGGTGCATTTATATAGCGCTTTTATCCAAAGCGCTTTACAATGTGCATTACATTCACCCATTCACACACACATTCATACACCGGTGGCGGTGGAAACCATGCAAGGCACCAACCGGGAGCAACTTGGGGTTCAGTGTCTTGCCCAGGGACACTTCGACATGTAGACAGGAGAAGCTGGGATTTGAACCGCCGACCCATGGATCATGGATCATTGGCCAACCCACTCTACCTCCTGAGCTACTGAGCTACAGCCGCCCCATTACAAAAGTAGACAAGAAAAAGAATAAAAATAACGTCATCATACAAGTCACGAGAAGCAGCCGTCTGAAGGTGACTTTTCAGACCAATTTTGAAGGAGGCTAGGGGATTTGCACTCCTTTAAGGCCTGCGGTAGGGCATTCTACGTTTGGTGGTATAGCTAGAGAACGAATTAGAGCTTTGTTTAGTGTTAAATCTATGTTGAACATGATTAGTGGAGCTGCCTCTGGTGTTGTGGTCGTGGACATCCTTGACCTTTAGGAAGTAGTTTGTCAGGTACATGGCCACATGGGTATCTTGGAGGTATAGTGTATCTTGTACACCAGGCCCATTGCAAGCTGCTGTACTCTGTCAGCTACTGTAAGCCACCCCACGCTTATGTAGTGATAACTGTGAGGTGGGCCCGAGGAGGAAGACCAAGCACGAATCAGTTCCCTAAGCTTTTTACAGGATTAGGCAAACTAGAGGGGGAATATAAGATAGAGTTTAAGCCTGATGCAAAACCGTTTGCTCTGACAACTCCAAGGAGAGTCCCATTGCCGCTTATGCCGAAAGTGAAACAGGAGCTTGCACGGATGGAAGAGATGGGGGTAATCTCCAGGATCGAACAACCTACAGATTGGTGCACTGGTATGGTCACCGTTCCTAAAGCAAACCAGAAAGAGGTGCGTATATGTGTCGACTTAACAAAACTGAATGACTCAGTAAAGAGAGAGAGACATAATGCTTAGCGCAGTTGAACACACACTGGGACAATTAGAGGGGGCAAAAGTGTTTTTCAATCTCCATGCAAATTCTGGGTTCTGGCAAATTCCCTTAGCCAAGGAGTCTGCACTACATTCATTACACCATTTGGCAGATTCTGCTTTAATCGGCTGTGCTTTGGAATCTCACCCGCAACTGAGCACTTCCAAAAGCGAATGTCTCAGATCCTAGAGGCCTTAGAGGGGGTCATATGCCAGATGGACGACATACTTGTGTATGCACAAACACAGGCCCTTCACGATGCAAACCTACACACAGTACTCAAATGGCTGGAAGAAGCAGGTGTCACACTGAAACCTGAAAAGTGTGTATTCTCCACAAACCGTGTGGAATTCCTGGGTCAGATTATTGATGCAACGGGAGTCAAAGTCGATCCTGATAAAGTGAAAGCAGTTACTGACATGAGAGAACCAACTGATGTGAGTGGGACCAGAAGATTCCTCGGGATGGTGAATCACCTTGGAAAATACGTCCCGCATTAACTGACAAGACACAGCCACTCCGTGATCTGTTGAGAGCAAAGAATATGTGGACCTGGGGACCAATGCAACTGAGAGCTTTTGATGACATCAAAAAGACACTCAGCTCACCTCCAGGCCTAACACTCTATAACTCCAAAGCAGACACAGTGGTTTCAGCTGATGCCTCATCATTTGGATTGGGAGCAGTACTACTGCAGAGACAAAATGTGTCCCAATTTGGCTGGGAGCCAGTCATTGGATTTGTATTTTTTCATTTCATTGGAAAGCTGGGGATCATAGCTACAAAATGATATATTGGTTGTGGAGATTGACCCAACAGTTTTGAAGATATGGCTTATAGAATGATGCCATGCTGAAATAATACTTTTGAGATATTCAAGTTCTAAATAAATGTTTAACCTGCAAATGACCTGACGATCTCTCACATTAATTAAAAAAAGTCTTATTTACATGCAGAGTTAAGCTCTGGCGTTTAAGTGAAATGTAGCCTGAAATTTATGAAATACTTTAGTGGCTTTATCACATTTCAGTGAAAAAAAAAAAAAAAAAAGGTATTTTCAGTCCCTGTCTAAAGCTGTACTTTCCGAGATGACTGGCTCTCAGTGAGATTGGGACACAAATGACCTCAACTCAAACCAGTCGCGTATGCATCCAGAGCGCTCACCGACACAGAGCAGCGGTAGCCTATGCACAAATTGAAAAAGAGGCCTTGGCCATTACATGGGCGTGCAGGCGATTATCAGACTTCCTCACATTCCATGTACAGACTGACCTCAAACCTAAGGTGCCACTGCTGGGAGCGAAGAACCTGGATGAGCTGCCTGTTCGTATACAGAGACTCAGAATGCCTAGTGGGCTTAATGCAGATGACCTGTATGACAAGTCTGTTGAATAAAGCCAGCATGTTGTCGTCCAGAGCTCTGATTGTTACTCTTTAGTATAGCCAGCACAACATAACAAAAATAGCCCATCTACAAGCATAACGACACGTTGTGAGCTTGTAGAATAGATAATACAACATACAAGGTTTAAATGGTAAATGATAATGGTCTGTCTCTCGCTGTGTGTGTCTGTATGTCCCTGTGTGTGTCTCTCTGCACGTAGGGAGGGGTGGGGTTCATCTTCGACATCGATGGCGTTTTGGTTCGAGGTAAACGTCCACTTCCCGCCGCGCGGCGAGCCTTCCACAAGCTGCTGGACTCACAAGGTCGCTTCCTGTTTCCTGTTGTCTTCGTCACCAACGCAGGGAACTGTCTGAGGCGACAGAAAGCTGACCAGCTGTCTCACATCCTGGGAGTCCAGGTAGGACAGAGAGACATAGAGAGAAAGAGAGAGAGAGAGATGGGTCGATAAAGACATGTTGATAGAGAGAGCTGGGCAGAGAAAGACATGGTTGAGAGTTGGGGTACAGCAATTAAATTAACTCATTTACTGCCATTAAAAAAACGTCCGACTTTCGGGGTTGACCGCCGCAATTTTCTTACCTTTTTAACGTGGTGGAACGTGTTGTCTCGCTCCCCAAAAAAGCATATCCGTTTCCGTTTCCAAACTGGAAGCACTGTCTTTGGAGCAATTAGGAAAGGCCGATCGGCTATCCGATCTTTGATTGTTTTGAATTAAATCTAATTAATCTAATAGCTCGGGAAACTCGGGCGTGGCGGCCTGGAACAGCAGGAATAACTGGGGGAAACTCGGGATATGGCAGTAAAGGTTTAATATAACTAATCAAGTATAAGAAAATATCTTATAATCAATGATTTAATAAAAGATATTTATGAAAAATGGTTGCCAATTTTGGTCATGTAATATAGACGAAAGATTTCACAATGTCAAAACGTTTGAAAATAGCTAATCTACAAGCTCTTGAATTAATATACTACTACTACCATACAGACAAACTAGTCATAACTAGTCATTAAGCAATACCATACATACTGTGTGTGTGTGTGTGTGTGTGTGTGTGTGTGTGTGTGTGTGTGTGTGTGTGTGTGTGTGTGTGTGTGTGTGTGTGTGTGTGTGTGTGTGCGTGCGTGCGTGCGTGCGTGCGTGCGTGCGTGCGTGCGTGCGTGCGTGCGTGCGTGCGTGCGTGCGTGCGTGCGTGCGTGCGTGCGTGCGTGCGTGCGTGTCTTTGCGACAGATCTCAGAGGATCATGTGATGCTATCCCATAGTCCTTTGCAGATGTTTCAGAGGTTTCATGATAAGTGTGTGTTGGTGTCTGGCCAGGGACCTGTCCTTGACATCGCAAAAAAGTATCCTTTTTACCCTGTATTCACTGAAGCTGCATTTTGCCTTTCAAATTAATTAATTAATTAATTAATTGTGATTTCTTTTCCCGTGGATTTGAGCCCTCCACAGCGTCTTTTTGTTATTTGAATCCTTAACCAGTATGTGAAACTAGTCTTGGTTTTCAGAAGGCAGTGACTATTGAGCAGTTGAGAGAACAGTACCCCCTGCTGGACATGGTGGATCACAACAGACGACCTAAACTAGCTGTAAGTATCACTTTGACCATGGATGGTTCTCATTCTTCTCAACCTTTTCAGCCTGTGACCCCCAAAATAATCATATTTGAACTGGGGGCCCGCTAGCCTGGCGGGGCCCGACGTTATCTGTGTTCATTCCTTCCACAGTATAACGTCTGGCCTTTGGCCTATTGGCAGCTTGAAAAGTGGGCGGGAGTACTTGCCTTGACAGACAGACTCCTCTAACCAATCACCATCTCTCAGCCAGTCGGAAGAACGGCAAACAAACACGTCTTTTCGGCCGATAAACTCCACTAGCGCATCCTCCGTGTTGCTTTTTAATTGTTGTAATTGATTCCAACTGAAATAACTGCACTTATTGGTTGTTTTATGGTTAGAGCGTTAACTGTTACACTTTTTGCATCGCGAGGGCAGCCATTGTTGTTTTGAAAATGCTGCAGCCTGCAGCATGCATCTACGTCACCGTCTACACATGGACCAATCAGGGAAATCTTTTCACTTGTTGTCAGGAAGACTACGTTTGTTGTGCGGAAGCATAGTGCGGAAGCAGTCACTGATTGGCCCCGATCAGAGAATAATCGGTATACTCGCTGCCAATCAATCGTAAGTCCAGACGTTATACTGTGGAAGGAATGAGTGAGTGAACGCAGATGACGTCGGGCCCCGCCAGGCTAGGGGCCCGCCACCCTAACGACTCACGAGCACTAAGAGTTGAGGCATTACATTTTGTAAGTAACACAGTTCTATTGTGAAAATAGACGATCTACATGCTCACAACGCCTCGCAATGAGCATGTATTGTAGATCGTCTATTTTCACTATTTATGCCTCTAAAATTTTACAATTTGGCCAATGTTTAATTTGTCATTTTAAAGGTATTAAAACGTCCTTAAATTGTCATTTTAGAAATGTGCAGATACCTAGTCTATACACTTAAACTTTATTTTGGCTTGTTTACTGTTGAGTGAGAAAACGATTAGGTTTCGTACGAAACCATGTTTATTTAATACCGGAGGACAAGGTCCCCCTATGGGATAACAGCGCCATCTGGCGGTGCAACAGAGTAAAACTCATGTACTCCCGTACGAGAAATTATCATTTGTCGGCAGGGCTGTCAATCACAAACGAGGGCACCGCCCCCGAGTGTATATAAGCCCTGTGGGCTCACCTAACTTCCTCTAAAGCCGCACCTCTGCGCCCGCAACTAGCGAACCGAGGGGCTTTATTTCGGGGGACCTTGTCCTCCGGTATTAAATAAACATGGTTTCGTACGAAACCTAATCGTTTATTGTCATACCTCCAGACAAGGTCCCCCTATGGGAGTCATACACTCCCCGAGAAGCCATGAACCGACAAGACTGTCGTGCACACCGACCACATCCGGGAGGAGGTCCCGTCAACCGACGTGACCCCTTTGGGACTGATCCGACCCAGACCCACAGGGCCTGGGCGTGTACAGACAGAAAAAGACCCTGACAGACCGAGGCCCGCCTTATGCACTAAGGGCAGACACAGGTCCGCCTTATAATTACTGCAGTAAAATAAGGGCAAATTCAGGGTCCCCCCCCATGTATCCTGGAGACAGTAGCCAACTGCTCCAGGAAGGGGAGAGCGCCGCCCCACTACCTAGTAGGAAGGGCAGCAGCACCCAGAACCGTATGCGCCATAGCAGAAGGCGCAACGTCCAGGTGATAGTAGGTTGCAAAGGTGGACGGCGAAGACCAATTCGCCGCCGCACAAATCTCCTCAATGGAGACCCCTTTGGACAACGCCCAAGAGGTAGACACACCCCTAGTACTGTGGGCCTTAAGCGCCACCGGCACTTCAGACCCAGACCGGGTGTAAGCCAACCTAATTGCATCCACAAGCCATCTCGACAGAGTGGGTTTGGACACCGCTTTTCGCTGACTGGCATTCAAGACCACGAAAAGCTGAGAAGTAGACCTGCTGTCCACCGTCCTGTCACAGTAGGCCTTCAGGGCTCTAACTGGACAAAGACAATGAAGACGCCTATCCTCCTCCGAAGCAAACGGAGGAGGATGGAAAGCCGTCAACTCAACAGGTTCCTTCGGGACCACTCGGTTCTTAGGAACAAAACTCAATGAGGTTTGAGAAGAACCCTAGAGTCATTATTGAGAAACCTCATACAATCAGGGCTCACAGAGAGCGCATGAAGATCGCTCACACGCTTAGCCGTGGACAAGGCAAGCAAAAGAGCTGTTTTGAAACTTAAATGTTTCAAAGAGGTCCTCCCAATCGGTTCAAAGGGTGCCTTGCAAAGGCCCACGAGAACCACTTGTAGATCCCACACAGGAAACAAGGCTCTGGTCACAGGTCTTAAATGGTCAACACCATGCATGAACTGGACCACCTCAGGGATTTTAGAAAGGCTCATACCTGCCACCCCCAGGTGGCAGGCATCAAAAGCCGCTAAATAACCCCTCAGTGTAGAGAACGCCAGACCAAGGTCCAGGCGGTCCTGCAGGAAATCTAACACCCTCTGGGCCGAAGCTAAATGAGCCACCACAGGTGGCTCCTGTAGCTCACACCAGTCCAGAAAGGCATTCCACCTTCCATCATACACAGCCCTAGTAGAGGGGGCTCTAGCACTCTGAATAGTGGCTACAACCGTTGGTGAGAAGCCTGCTGCGAGCAGGTTCTCCCTCTCACGGGCCAGACCCACAGGTCTAGGCCCCGTGGGTCTGGATGGAAGATCTCGTCCCCTGCCTGACACAGCAGGTCCCTGTGCACGGGGAGCCGCCAAGGGGGTTGAGAGAGCAGTGGGGTGATCAGAGACCTCCACACTCCCCTGGATGGTGTCACCAGAAGAACCTCCTGGTTGGAACATCTGATCCTCTCCAGCCTGGGAAGGATCAGTTCCAGGGGTGGAAACGCGTAGAGAAGACCTCGTGGCCATTCGTAAGCAAACGCGTCCAACCCCAGAGGAGAAGGCCCCCTCACTGAGAAGTAAAGGGGGCACTTCGCGTTCTCCTGGGAAGCAAAGAGATCCACTCTAGGTTGACCGAACCTGGAGAAGATCTGTCTCACCACCGCAGGGTGGAGAGACCAATCCTCGTAACGAGGCTCCCCCCTGGACAACAGATCGGCGCCGCCGTTCTGAAGGCCCGGGACATGGGAGGCTCTGATGGACCTCAGCCGAGGCAAGCACCAGAGGGTCATCTCGCGCGCCAGGTGATCCAGCACGCGCGAGGCGAGGCCGCCCTGTTTGTTGATGTAATACAGGGCCGCCGTGTTGTCCGTCCTGACCAGAACATGACAACCCCGGAGAAATGGCTCGAAATGCTTGAGCGCCAAGTAGATCGCCATTAACTCCAGATAACTGATGTAGTACTCCAACATGGCCGGGGTCCACAGACCCCTGGCTGAGCGCCCCTCGTGGGTGGCATCCCACCCCGAGCGGCTGGCGTCTGTGGTGATCACCTTGCATGACACCACCACGCCTATGGAGACTCCAATCATTAACAACGCCTGGTCCCGCCATGGGACTAGCGCGTCCATGCAGGCCTGGCTGACCACCACTCCCAGCACCCATGCAGGGGAGGAATCCTGAGCGTCAGTGTCCGCCGCCAGAACGGTCTCATATGAAACCTGCCCAGGCGAAGAAGTTGCACCGCTGAAGCCATCAGCCCTGCCAACTTCATACACTCCTTGTAACTGACCACTTGGTTCAGTTGAAAGGAGCGAAGACATGTCAGGAACCTGTCCACCCCCTCTAGAGAGAGGCGGGCAGACAACGTGGTCGAATCCAGAGGTATCCCCAAGAAGGAGATCTGCTGGGAGGGCGTCAACATACTTTTGCCAAAAGACGTTGAAAAACCCAAGGCCTTCAGGTGGGCCAACACCAAGTTGGTGTAATATCCCTATTCCAGAAGGGATGCAGCCCCCCCCCTTTTTTCCGAACCAGGAAAAGGTCGAGTCCAGAAACCAAGCTGGTTCAGGTCTCGTAAGAGCTCTACTACAGCACCATTGCATAGTACCGAGCTTATTTCCTCACTCAGAGCCCCTGCTTACAAGCACGGGCTCGAGTGTAAATACCCCAGCTGGAAGCGGGGGTGGTTCAAGAAATGCAATCTAAGGCCACGTGTTACTGACGTAACACCCATTGCTCGGATTGCACAGTCCCCAATGTTTATCAGAATACCATAGGGTATTAAATAAACAAGGGTTCCGTTCGGAACCTAACCGTTTCACACAACGTGTTAACGTGCTGTGAAACGAGGGAGAAACCGTTAGGTTGCACGGGGGAGAAGGAACGTAGGGGATTAGCACTTCCGTAACCGGGAAGTTCCCCTCCTTATCCGGTGACGGCCGCGCCAACAGGCGTGACGTCAACATGTTGAACGGTGGTGGAAAGAGAAACAGAAAGAGCATTCTGCGAGATACGGTTCGTTACGTAAAAACATTTACCCCAGCACGGGGAAGAACGTGTATACGTTTAAACCAGATCTGAGGCCTTTAATAGTTCCTTGCAGGGAAAATTAGGCCAACTCACAATCCCATACACCGATAGTGAAACACTTCCTGTCCCGCACTAGAATCGACACTACAGTGCCGTTTAGTGTAGGCAGAGGAGAATTGCACATAGGAGAAACCGCACCACTGTGAACCGCAGTTAACATGGGTGGGAACCTCAGCATGTCTGCAACACATTCAGATTGTAACCTGTCTGCATGACTGCATGACTGGGAAATCTGTTATTGTGAGTGAGTAGAGAACCCTGCATGGGTTCCATCACACCGAGTGGTTGCAAGCGATAAGAGGTTGTCCGTGCAAGTGTAGGAGAGAGCAGGCACGCTTGCTCACAACTCTTTTTTCCCAAGACATTGGGGACAAGGGAGGCAGTAAACATTTTCATTATCCCTGCGTGGAATAAGGAAAATAAATATTAGCGCCTGGGGGAAGGAGGCCCCTGTGTAGTCAGGGACCCCTGTGCCCACAGTCCAAGTCATTTACGCCACCTCTTCCCACAGGTTCTGTGGGAGGAGTCCGGCTCGGCGTCCCTGAAGAGTGTTAAGATGCTGTAACAACACTCCATGCTCCTGTTCTGAACTGAACTCGGCACGACAGTGCCGCTCAGTGGAGACAGAGGGGAATAGCACAGAAGAGAAGCTTTGTTATTGTGACTAATAGCAAAACAGTGGAGCCCATTGCAAAACCAGGGAAAAACCTTTTAATTGTCACCAGTCTGCAGGACTGGGACAATAAGTAATCCTTTGAGTGATTAAAGAGCCCTGCATGGGTCTCTATACACTGACTGGCTGTAAGCAGAGAGGAGGGTCCTTTGTGCTAGGGACTGAGAGGTAGGTAAACAAAAGTTTTGTTCGACCAACACACTCCCACTGATGACATGGGAAAAAGCTACTGGGCAACAGAGATTTTCATTCTCCCCTGCGTGGGAAGAACTCAAATGTCTGCATTGAGGGGGAGGAGGACCGTGTGCCGTCACGGAACCCAGACCCCGTGGAGGGCTAGGCCCTCAACCCTATGTCATCTAACACACCCACTTCCCACAAGCCTTGTGGGGAGAGCTGTGTTTAGTGCGCTTGAGCGCAAGTAAGTGGTGTCCTTGAGCCCCACCATGTGGAAAAAACCACAGTCCGGGTGCCGCAGACCCAGGCCCCCTTCCGCTGGTACAGTGGAGGGGAGAGCGGGATGTAGGACTTGCAGGACTCACTTGTAGGAGGAATACTGGGAGAAGAGCCTTCAACCAAATTCAGTCCCTCCTCATCCTCACTCTCAAATTCATCCCCGCCTTTAACGGCGTTGTTCGGAGGCGTGCCACCAGAACAAGAGCGTGCCAGGAAGATCCGGGCTCAGCCAGCATGGCCGAGAACGAAAAATCCAAGGGGAAGGAGGAGGAAGTCGCCGTTAGCCGCCCCCAGCGTGGGGGCAGCCAGGCGGACCAGTAGGTTCTCTCCCCTGAATAAAAACGGCGCCAGCCGTACCGGGGAGAGAGGGCGGGAACCGGCGTCGCCGCTCGCCGCCCCCGGCGTGGGAGCGGCGGGACGGGGTCCCTTGAAGTTGCAGGCGCCAGCCGTAGGGCACCAGCGGCGCGCTGGAGCCCCCAATAGGCGTCGTGGCTGCAGGCGGGAACCGGAGCCGCCGCTAGCCGCCCCCAGCGTGGGAGCGGCCGGGCGGACTAGCAGGCTCTCCTCCCTGGAACGGCGGAGCCGAACCTGCGGGAGAGAGGGCCGGCGTGTGGTCCCGTGAGGTTGCAGAACGCCAGCCGTAGGGCCCCAGCGGCGCGCTGGAGCCCCCGATAGGCGTAGTGGCTGCAGGCTGCAGACCGGGGCAGGAAGCAGCGCTGTGGCGTACAGCGCCGCGAGCCCCGGAGGCAGAAACAACATGGTGTCGTAGCTGCAGGCGGGAAAAAACCTCGCCGCTAGCCGCCCCCAGCGTGGGAGCGGCCGGGCGGGCTAGCAGGTTCTCCTCCCTGGGACGGCGGCTAGCCGAACCGGCGGGAGAGAGGGCGAGAACCGGCAAGTAGTCCCGTGACATTGCAGCCGACCGCCGTAGGGCACCAGCGGCGCGCTGGAGCCCCCTGTAGGCGTAGTGGCTGCAGGCTGCGGCCCGGGGCGAGAAGCAGCGCTGTGGCGTACAGCGCCGCGAGCCCCGGAGGCAGAAAAGTCCGGTGGAGGGAAACCAGGCAGGCCACAAAGCTAGTGGAGGCTAAGTGAAGGAAGCACAAACAGCGGGCACCGCTGCGCACCAAAACAACCTGCCAGGAGAGGCCCGGAGCCCTGGTCGGCGAGACCAGGGCGGCGGGGACAATACGAGAAAACACCGGAAAACAGTGGAAGGTCCTAGCCAGCTAGAAGTGAAAACAATAGCGACACCCAAGCTAGGGCGCGCTAGCAATCAGTGCCCTGGGCGAGGGCCTTCTAGCATGAGGCTACCAAACAAAGGAACAAGCAAGCAAGGCCACATGCTAACGCTCGAAAGACTCACCACATGAAGGAATTTCCGAGGGTGGGTGTCCTCACCAGCGATAAGTCTCCAGCATCCAGACAGACCAAACTTCCAGGGAAACAAGGATAGCAGCATGCTAGCCGAGGGCCGTGGAACATCGGACATCGTGGCGTTGGCTAGCTAGCAGCTAAGCAAGGCTAAGCTAAGCTACACCAGGCTAACGCCCGATAGAAAGTCTGAGGGATGAGAACGGAAACTTTACCGCAGACAATGCAGAACGGATGAGTATCTTCATTGGCGATGAGGCCTTTGCAGCTGGGAAGGCCGCACTTCTTCGGTACCCTGGCTAGCAGGCTGCTAACCGTGGGTCGACGAGCCGCCATCGTGAGCTAACCGAAGCTAACCGAAGCTAAGCTAGGGCAGGGAAACACGTGGCAGAACGTACAGAGAAGAAGCAAAAGACTCAAAGCGAGGCGAAGAACACCGAACTGTAGGAAGAAGATAGAAGTAGATTCTAACGTACGGGAGATAATCTATAAAGGCCAGTGGCCGACTTCCTAGTCGTCGCTTTAGGCTATACTTTACAGAATTAAAACTTTTTGGCTGAGTTCGCATACTCTAGTTGCTGTTGCGCAGAGGTGCGGAAGAGGAAGTTAGGTGAGCCCACAGGGCTTATATACACTCGGGGGCGGTGCCCTCGTTTGTGATTGACAGCCCTGCCGACAAATGATAATTTCTCGTACGGGAGTACATGAGTTTTACTCTGTTGCACCGCCAGATGGCGCTGTTATCCCATAGGGGGACCTTGTCTGGAGGTATGACAATAAACAATGTTGCACATCAAGTTAATCATCCGGGGATCTGTGACCCCCAAAATAATCATATTTGAACTGGGGACCCGCCACCCTAACGAGCCCTAAGAGTTGAGGCATTACATTTTGTAACACAGTTCTATTGTGAAAATAGACGATCTACATGCTCACAACGCCTCGCAATGAGCATGTAGATCGGCTATTTTCACAATTTATGCCTCTAATATTTGACAATTTGGCCAATGTTTAATTTGTCATTTTAGAGGTATTAAAAAGTTAAATTGTCACTTTAGAAATGTGCAGATACCTAGTTTATACACTTAAACTTTATTTTGGCTTGTTTACTGTTGAGTGAGAAAACAATGTTGCACATCAAGTTTATCATCTGGGGATCTGTGACCCCCACAATAATCATATTTGAACTGGGGACCCGCCACCCTAACGAGCACTAAGAGTTGAGGCATAACATTTTGTATAACACGGTTCTATTGTGAAAATAGCCCACCGACAGTTTGAGAACAACTGATCTAAAGGGGAATGAAAGCCTTGTTTTCCAGTTCAGGTTTAGGAGACTACAGCATGGTAAAAAGCACATGCCTTTGGTCTTTGGTCACTTATTATAGGCATCCCTGATTTTACTGTACTTTTGTTTTTGTGTATTCTCTGTTACTGATAGGCAGTGTTGTAAAGTAACTAAGTACATTTACTTACCATTATGTTTACGTACCATACTTAAGTACACTTTTGAGCTATTTGTAATTTACTTGAGTAATTCCAATTTCCAATACTTTTACTTCTACTCCACTACATCTCGGATCCAAATATTGTACTTTTACTCCACTACATTTATTTCAAAACTTTAGTTACAAGTTACTTTGTAGATTTTTATTGTTATTACAAAACATACATTAACCACTTCAGCCGTATATATGTTTGGGCCATTTTAAAATAGCCGATCTACAAGCTCACAATGCGTCACATTTCAAAAGATTTTTATACATTTGATAACTTAAAATGGGACATTCTGCACGATTAGTACTTTTACTTTTGGTACTTTTAGTACATTTTGATACCAATACTTTTGTACTTTTACTCAAGTAAATGTTGAATACCGGACTTCTACTTGTAACAGAGTACATCTACATTGCGGTATTGATACTTTTAGTTAAGTAAAGAATGTAAGTACTTTTTACACCACTGCTGATAGGTGTTTTTAATTTATTCTCTTTTATTGAATGTGATTGGTGCCTTCTCTGCAACTGTAGAGCTTACTTACTGTACGTTTTTATTGTATATCTCTGTAACTCTGCAACTGTAGAGCTTACTTACGTTTTTATTGTATATCTCTGTAACTCTGCAACTGTAGAGCTTACTTTTTTACTGTGTATCTCTGTAAAGCACTGTGCATTTGTGCTGTGAAGTGTGCTGTATACCGGTAAATAAAGGTAATTCATTCATTCATTCATTCATATGGCTGACCTTGGCGATGTAGCTTGGCCTGGCATGGCCAGACTAATATCACTGCGCCTAATAATGTTTTTTTTTTGCACTGGCAGATTTTGTTTCCTGACAAGGAAGTTAATGAAAGGAAAGACCCCTCAATCTGACATGTCCATTATTACAGGGATTAGCTGCTATAATGCCAGATACAGCCTGCCATATAACTGTAGTTTTTTTTTTTATTACCTTAATCGATATTTGTATAATCTACAGATGTTGTCACATACATGCACATGAGCATGTGGCAACTTTGTAGTGTGTGTGTGTGTGTGTGTGTGTGTGTGTGTGTGTGTGTGTGTGTGTGTGTGTGCGTGCGTGCGTGCAATGGAAATCTAAGCTAATAACATGTTCTCACTTTTCCAGTCTTCTACTCTGCCTCACCCTAAAGTAGAGGGTAAGAACACACACAAACACAAACACAAACACACACACACACACACACACACACACACACACACACACACACACACACACACACACAAAGAGACCATAATCTTTCATGTGCCGCCCCCCCCCCACCCTCCCAGCGGTCATTCTCCTGGGCGAGCCGGTCAGGTGGGAGACAAACCTCCAGCTGGTGATCGATGTGCTGCTGACCAATGGGAACCTTGGCTCCGCCTACGTGCCTCATGACTCCGCCCACCCGCCTGTGCTGGCCTGCAACATGGACCTGCTGTGGATGGCTGAGGCCCCGTCCCCACGGTAACGTTGACTACACTCAGGGCTAGGGAGGGATGGGACGATAATCGCATTGTGGAGAGTTAATTTCTCGTGAAATCATCCTCCGTCATGCACTGGGATAGAAACATGAGTTTTTCAGAAAACTGTTAGGATTTAGAAGACATTTTTTAGGTATTTTTCAGGCCTAAATGGTTTTACTAAATGGCTAAATTGTAAACCGTGTGTAGGTTTGGTCACGGTATGTTCATGGCGTGTCTGGAGAACGTGTACAGGAAGTTGACCGGCAGGAAGTTGCAGTATGAGGCGTTGCTAGGAAAACCCAGCCAGCTGACCTATCAGCATGCGGAATACCTGCTGACACAGCAGGCCGGACACGCCCCCATCAACACCCTGTACGCTATTGGGTAAGACTCACTGACAGAGGATGGTTCTCATCATTTCTCTTTTTCTCCAATCTTATTGTGGTGACATTGTTGGTCCGTACAAATAACAAAAACATTGCATAAATAGCCATCTACAAACTGGGAACAAGCCTGGGAACGTGTTCATTGGCTATGGAATGAATGCATGTGTACTTAAGTTTTGACTTGTCCATTGGTGTGCTCAAAGCTTGCCTATCTTTCACACATCGCTTCAAGTAGATCGTCCCCCGCTCCCCCGCCTCCCCGTTCACAGAGGCGCTTCTATACCTCTGTAAAAACAATGATAAATAGATCAGATATTGATCAGCTGCCTTGAAACGTGAATCTCAGACACCACGTTTCTTAGCCGATGTGTCAACCATTCCAAAATGATACGATTAGAAGCTATTGCTCTACACAAACAATAGGACACAAACTCAGAGGAACGGGGAGGCGGGGGAAAAGAGTCGATCTACTTGAAGTGGCCTGTGAAAGATAGGCAAGCGTGCCCAAAAAGTTTGAAAACTACTATAGGACGCAGGTGTAGGTACACACTATTCATGTTGTTTCTTTATCTCATCTCATTTCTCTCTCCTTGCCTAGCGACAACCTGATGACGGACATCTATGGTGCCAACCTGTACAACCGCTACCTTGGGCAGCGGCGCGTTGCCCAGACGACATCCGCTAAACTGGTAGCTCAGGGAAGCAGAGATCAGGTGACCACGGCGCCCCCCCAGAATGAGACTGGAACTGCAGCCTGGGACAATCTACTATCTGCAGCTACAGCAACTAGCTGTCAATCAATACTGGTAATGACTGAGTGACTGACTGACTGACTGACTGACTGACCTTCATCATGACTACTATTAACAGTTAACTGGTAATAAGCACTTGTACGATTACCGTATGTGTTTGTGCGCATTACCAATTTACAGTTTATAGTATAATAGATAGTTATAGATAGTATCCATGATATAGGTAATCTATTTGGCGAAGAGGTTTCTATGGAGATGTACAAGTATGTGGCTATGTGACACTAATCCCTTGTGTTTGTGTCTCTGGTTCTACACACTTGATTTTACTTTGTGTTTCTATCTAGGGGTGCAACAATATTTCCAAACGAATCAATTTAATAATCGATAAAAACTAATCAGGGAGGTTAAAATCTTCTTTGATTTCTTTTGTAGCGAAAAGAATTACATGGTTAATCAGACTAATAGATTTAGTCAATTATAAAATATATACCGGTATTTGAATGATTAATTTGATTAATTGAAAAAGTAATCGAAAGAATAATTGCTAAGAAAAAAAAACATTACAGCCCTATTTCTATCCCTGGTTGTAGTTACAATGGACTGTCTTGTAGTTGTGTACCTAAATGAGGACAAGACAGAAGTTCTCATAATTGGTTCTAGAGTGCAGAGAGAATCAATAATAAGTAGACCTGGTAACCTGGTTAGGAAAGTAACAATTCTTTAAAGAACCTGGGGGTGATCATTGATGCTGAATTGAATTTTAATACACACATTAATCATGTCACAAAGATTGCCTCTTTCACCTTAGAAATATTATGCGAATTAGAGCTTATCTGTCGCTGGACGATGCAAAAACGCTGATTCACGCTTTGATTTTTATCTCGGCTTGATTACTGCAAGCCAGAGTTGAACTAAAACTAAGATAAGAGAACATATTACTCAGTACACAGTTTTAGCGTCGCTACACTGGCTCCCGGTTGTTTTTAGGATTGATTTTAAAAATGAGTTTACTTGTTTATAAAGCTCTAAATTATCTGGCACCTTCGTACCTCTATGACTGCCTGCCTATAGATATAATAGTTACCTACTCCTTGCACGAGGGTAATTCAGTATTTTCAGCCCAACCGATTTGCTGCCCACAAGGAGCATGTGAGCATTTAGGAGTTAAGAGTCTTGCTCAGGGACACGCATCAACATTGCTACCATGGTCTGGAATTGAACCAGGGACAACCAGGGGCTCTGGATCCCCAATCGGGCTCCCTAACCATTCAGCTCTGGCTGCCCCTTTTTAAGCTTCTGATGATAGAGTTGCTAAAGACTTTTAATTGTAGGCTGTTATTGCTGCACACATCAGTCGGAGCTGCCGCTGAGCAATTCATAATGTTGGACTTTGCAGAAGTAAATAATAATATTACACTAACCACTTTAATCCTATTTTATACCTTGGCTTTTTGAAAATGGACAATCTACGCTTTACATAGATTGTGCATTACATTCACACCAATCTCGCGAGACAAGAGTCAATGATGGCTATGAAAGGGATGAGTGGTCGGTCCCTTTTCTTGACGATGGCTTGCCAGATTGCATTCACACACACAGATGGCAGGAAACCATGCAAGGCACCAACCTGCTCACCGGTAGCAACTAGGAGTTGAGACTTCAGAGTCTTGCACAAGGATTCTTAAACACTATCTCTGGGGGAGCCCAGAATCGATCTGAAAACCTTTCGAGAAACCTCCGTGTTCTATGCCAGTTTCTCTACCCCTGAGCCACCATCACACCTAATAAGATCCTTTACTCTAGCCTACCTATCTATCTAACATTATATTGATCAATTAATCGATAGCTTAATGGCTGTCTTTGCCACAAACACATAATAGGCAAAACTGAAATTGAAAAACTAATTTACATGATGATCTTCTTCCTGGATTCAAACTGCCTTACCCAAGGATCAAGACATTACAACACATCGACTCTACCACCAAGCCATGGTAACTCTATGGTCGTTTGTAAAACACACACACATACATCCTTCTGAGTACATTTGCAGAGCATCAGTCTGTCTTATCAAAACTCCTTTTAATAAAATGTAGTCAGCCACCCATATAACACTATAAACATTTTAGTTAGTTTTGCTATTTGATTTATTAAATAAACTAGCCCTTACCCGTTCAAAGATATGAGCTCCAAAATGATGTGCAGTGTGTGGGTTATGGGATGTGCACTGTGCATACAGTATATGAGGGATGGAAAGTAACTTTAACTGGTGCTTGCATGATAATATGTAGGAGCATCAATGTAAGAAATACCCGTTTCGTTTAATGGCTACTTTTTTTATGGTAGAGTCCTTACTCATGTTTTAAATGTTCTTCAATGTTTTATGTTTTTGTCTTTTCTGCTTTATTGTAATCATGTGTATTTTTTTCTGTTAAGCACTTGTGCTTCATTTTCTTCTCTGTGAAGCGCTTTGAGCTGCACTTCATGTCATGAAAGGTGCCATACAAATAAAGGTTTATTACTTACTATATATGTTTTCGTCTCTAGGTGTGTACAGGCGTATACAACCCTCAGTCGCCGCTGCCTAGCGACCAGTACAGCACGGTGACGGAGACCATGTTTCACGGCCACGATGACCTCCTGTTCGATCCCGCCCTGGTGGAACCGCGTCACATCGTGGAAGATGTGGAGGCTGCCGTAGACCTGGTCTTTAAACAAGAAGGACTCAAGCTCTGACCTCTCAACCAGTGCTTCTAAACCTTTTCAGGGCTAAATAATCATGTTTGAACTGGGGACCCCCCGACCCTGACAAGCACTTGGAATCGTATAGGAGTCGAGGCTTTGCATTTATTTTTTGACTCAGTTCTTGTTACTATCGTCTATTTTCAAAAAAGTTGCCTCTTTCTTATATTATTTGACTTTGACCAGTTTTTAAGTTTGTTGATTACCTTTTTTTAAAGATTTATTCTTGGGCTTTTATGCCTTTTATTGATAGGACAGTAGACTGACAGGAAATGGGAAGAGGGGTGGGGAGTGACACGCAGCAAAGGTCGTCGGGAACGGGATTCGAACCCGCGACACGCTGGAGGTATTGCAGCCTAGGGTGCCCGGACCACCACGCTGCAGCCCAGGCCTGTTGATTACTTTTGATGCAGTGAATGGTCTTTTTTCTTATCCGTAACACAGCAGAGGTATAGTTTTAACCTCTGCTCACATCTAATATCAGAGGACATAGGTTTAACACTTTTAACCCACATCATGGGTCTTCAACAGGGGGTCCGGGCCTCTGGGGGTTCTAGTGGGTCCTCGGGGGTTACACATCTTTGTGTTATAGGAAATATATAAATATATTTTACATTAACCACTTGAACCCTATAGCATCCCTATTCTGGGTAAAACATTCGCAGAAAGATATTTAGTGTAGAGGGGAAAATATCACACCTAGTTTGAAGTGAACGGTGCTATTTATGAGTGCTCGCACACATTAGCAAGCACACATTTTAGTTATCCCCAATTTATATTTATTCTTCTTTATTCCGCTACTTTTTTTTGGCATCCTACAACTTCCACATTCTTTGAGCTAGAAATTCCGTTCAAACTTCACCCTGTTCAACTTTACGCAGTTATTATTGCTTGTATTTTTCTCTTTACGCATCCGGTGGAATCCTCTGGGAAATGAATTCTGTCTTGTAGGCAACATCTAGGCCAGATGTAGGCCACGCTTCAGAGCCTGGACATTTTGGGGAGACTGGAGATTTTGGGGGGACCGGACAAAGCCAAAGCAAATGTTGGAGCTTAGCTCCTTCCAGGAGCACAGCTCAAAAAAGTAGACGACGCACAGAGCCAAAGCATTGAGGGGTTAAGTGGTTAAATGTCTGAGATACACATAAAGAACAACATTAATTTAAAAACACTGATGACTGATGAAAAGGTTTAATATGCAACATCCTTGCTTCATCTGTCTCTCAGCTAAGGGGTCCTTGACCTGAATAATAATACTCCTGTTTATTGTGTCTTCACTACTGTTCACCTTAGACTTAGCTCATGAGGCATCACAACTAGTCAATTATATTGAATTATTGAATCCAGGACTTGTGTGACTTCATTTGAAACAGCTCTGCGTTAGAAATACATCAGTGATTTTAAAACACAGCATTGGTAACTTTTTGTGAATTCATTAAAACATAAGGTTTTGAAGATACAGATATTGTAAAACCTGCCTTATTTTTGTATCATGTGTTTTCCAGTAGGTTATTTCTTTTTTGTAAATGCACATCATTATTTTAAAAATCTTCCCCATTTACAATTCAGAAGGGCGAGGTGGGAGGAAGAGTTAATTGGCCTGCCGGTAGAACTAATGGTGAACTAACTTGGATACAAGCAGAAATCTGACATCTAATCTAGGACATGTGAGTTATGGGTTGGGTTGTAGCTTTAAAATTCAAAAATATTTAATTGTGGGCTTGCTGAAAGCGAGAACACATGTTATCTTCATTATTTATCTATCAAGTTCTCCTCAAAATGACGTAATCTATCAGTCAAGTTCTCCTCGACAGTACAAAGGCAGGGCCCTTAGCCAATGAGGTGCACCAAAAAATAATATAGGTCTGCATGCAGCGATAAAGTGGCCAAGCCAGGAAAAAGTAGGAAAGCAAAAAAGCAGCATGGAAAAAAAGCAAGAAAAGTGGGAAAAGAAATCAAAGAAAAACTAGAAGCAGTATCTCCGGCAGGTTATGTAGGTTTTTTTGGCCTCCTGGTGGCACTATAACAGGCCAATGTGAGAAGGGTGGCATCTGTTCCTCGATCTAGTGGGAATGTGTGTGCAAAATTTCACGCAGGCTATGTTCATGATTTGAGATGTTTTTGGCCACTTTATTGCTGCTTGCAGCTATATTTATTATTATTTATATTACTATTATTGTTATTATTTATTTTGTGTGCACTTCATAGGCATATTAGATAAAGGTCCTTAGATTGCGTGTAGAACGTTTCATGCAAATACCTCAAAATCCCAGGATAAAAACAGGTTTAAGCGTTTTACAAACTGCTAAAAATGGTGGAAAAACTAAGCTTACTTGACAAAGACATAGATGTGTTCCTCTTGAGTCAAGGCACGCGTGTAAGCAAGTTGCATGTCTTCAAGCCAAACGAGGCATGACTTATGCCCATTTAAAGTTTGAATTGTCAAACGCTTCTTAGAACCCCCCTTTGGCCATCTGTAATAAGATTGGTTTCAGTGATATTTGGACTAACCCTCTACATATCTTTGCCAAATGTCATGAAATGTGACTTTGCATGTTTGTCTTAGAGGCAGAAGAATAATTTGCATAAAATTGCAATATTCATTGAATTATTAAGAAATTTAAAAAAGTTTGCCCAGACAGTTTGACCATATTGGTCCAGAGTTTATGTAAAAACAGTTCTGTGCACGTGATGTGAAAATCTCAGAAGGAGATAGATTTTCAAAATGGTGGGAGATCTAAAGGTCAGAGGTCAAAAGAGCGGCAAAGTTGTTCGGCATGAGGAGACGCATATGTGTATACAGGTTTCATGGCTGTGGGTCGAACAGAGCCACTTACAGAGCCTGGCCACTAATAAGATAAAATAAAATAAAACCCATAAAAGTAAATAAAAGCAGAAACGGCCAAAGAATAAAGATGGGTCTTATAAGGCAGGATTTAAAAGATTCGACAATAGGGGCAGTTTTGATATGGAGAGGTAGCTCGTTCCATAATTTGGGGGCTGCAACTGAGAGTGAGAAGGCACAGTCTCCTCAAGATTTTAACTGTCTTTGGGATAATGAGTTTTTTCTGAGGCCCTAGGAGGGATGTAATCTTCTAAGAGGTCAGAGAGGTACTGAGGTGCCAGCACACCAGATTCCCCTTTCATTGACATTCACTGTAACATAAAGACAAGAAACAGCAGATTATTGATTCAAGTCCAGGGCAGTGTGAGGTGTGTCCAGAGCTCTGCGTAGGTTCTGCCAGAACAGTCCAGGGTGCTGTCCAGCCTGGGACCAGCTCAGGTAGGTGTGTCTCTTCATCAGCCTCCTCATGTGATAGTAGGGAGACAACTGGTGGGCTGGAATGTCCTCCAGAAACACCAGGATCAATACGTCCTTCTGTTCATCAAACAGACGGTAGCTGCACACAGGAGACCAGAGGACATTTACACTCAGTCAAGTTGTATGGACAGTTTTATTTATAATGAACAATAGCCACAGGGCAGAGACTGTATACTGTATCCACACAGTATACACTATGTATAATAACACACAGCCTCATTAAAACGCAAATAAAGGGGTCTAAATGAATCCTGATCAATCCAAATAACGTACCATAGGGAAATAATATCAGCATTACTGCCCCCAGCTAGCCGTCTGGATCTCTCTAGACTAGAGCAACAGAGCTTCAGTAAAGTTTCATTTACTTACTTATTTCATTTAGAGTGAGACTACTTAGATTTAAACTTTATTTTCTCTAATGAATGCTCTAATAATGCTCCAACAATGTATTAATTTCATACATAAATGTCTGAAAGGGCGTATTTCCCGCCCAAGCCATAAAAGTAAAGTAAAAGATAAAAATGAATTAAAGATAATTCTGCATAATACACAAATTGTGTTGCCTCTTTCAGGTGTGTAATTTTCTCTTTGCAGTGAAACATCAAAGAAGTGGCGCCCCCCCCCCCCCCCCCCACCTGGCCATCTGGAACTCTCTAGAGCACCATTCACTCTCCAGGTAATGATGGCTGATCACACAGATGGTCTTTCTGCTGCCATAGATGGCATCTGCAATGTTCTCTATGATGGGTTTACCTAGAAACAAAACACACAAACATTATTCACACCACATTTAAAACTATTTCACTTCTTGAGAGACAGATAGATAATAGTAGGCTATCACATGATATAATATTAATGCCACTAAAGGCAGAAACTTTTTTCCCCACCTGCTTACAACCGTTAGTGACACAAAGAGACATATTTATTATATTAATACAGTAATATTTAGAGATGGTTTGTACCTGGTAGGAAGTCTCAGTGGTGCAGACAGAGTCTCCAGCCCTGCTCTCCCTCCAGCAATGGAAGCATTTCTCTGCAAACCCAGAGCTCATCGTGAACGTTGTAGGAGATAAAGGCATCGTAGTGCTCAGGAGACCCCCTCTTTCTTTCCTTGGCATTGTAAAGGAAAGCCAGGAAGAGGTAGTAGGCATAGAGAAGATGCAACCTCAGGAAGTGGTAGGTGAAGGATGTGAGCAGAGTCAGCACAATCACACAAGTGGAGGAAATGAAGCAGATGAAGCTATCGTCCACCAAACAGGAATGATAGTCAAAGTCCAGAAACCTGGTTCCCTTTTTAGCCAGAGGAAAGCCACAAATGTAGCTTTGAGCAAATACTACCTGTGTCTGATTATTGTTCAGCATCCACTGCTGAAAGTCATAATTAGAGCAATCACAAGCTAAAGGGTTGCCAGCCATGTTAACATATTTGAGAGCAGGGAGGAAACTGAAGACAGAGACATTGATCACTGTCAACTCATTCTGGTTCAGGTTCAGCCAAGAGAGTTGAGTCAGGTTGACTTGTGCCAGGAAATCCAGAGACTTAAATTTATTTTTGGAGAGATCAAGAGATTCTAAGTTTTGTATTGGGTGAAATACTTCTGGGGACAGGTATGGCAGATTACCGTTCCTTAAGGTAAGAGTCTTCAGCCGTGGTACATCGTTAAATGTGTCTCGGTCTAGTACCTCATCATAGAAATTCTCGGCTACAAAGTGTTCCAAATGTTTCATCACTGTGAACATGTTTCTTATTAATCCAAATGAAGATTCAGAAGATTGTGGGCTGAATTGTATCACAAAGTTCTTCAGGCTCTTCGGTAACCTATCAGGTATTGAAATTACGATATCAGGTATAACATAAAAAAATAGATTAAGTGTTTCAAGTTCCACTAGTCCGTCCAAATTGTAATTCTGCCAGAAAGCGTGCATCTCGCCTTGCAGGCGTAACTCCATTTCTAAGTACCTAAGGGATTTCAGACTTTTAAAAGGCAAAGATGAGCCAAATTCTGTAACAACATTACTATTTAAATCCAATAATTCTAGTTTCTGTAGACCAGTCGTGAATGTGTTGCCAAATGTCCAAATGGAATTATAAGTCACAGTTAGAACCTTTAATGCATTGAGATGTTGAAAAACACACGGTTTGAGTTCATGTATGTTGTTGTTATCTAGATGAAGGCGTGTGAGTCTGGTTAAATTTAAGAAGACTGAGCAGCCTAAATCATTAATATCATTATTACGCAGGTTTAGAATTTGAAGCATGGGGAGATTCTTAACATCGTCTGGCACTTTGTAAAGATTGTTTGTACGTAGGTTCAGGTAACTCAATCGCTTCATTTGTTTTATTGAAAAGTGAGGTTCCCTAACCACTTGATTTTCTTTTAAGTCCAGGTGCGTTAGCTGAGTACAAGGTGACAGCATTTCAGTTATGTTGTCATATAGGTCAAGGGTTGCATGAAGTTTTCTCAGTGTGGGTATTCTGCAGGCAATATTTATGAGATCTCTGTCCGATATGTCCATCCAATTATTTAGGTCCTCCAGTGAATCAAGGCTCTTTAAAACCTTTCTGATATTATTACAACCATGCACATACACCTTAGTTATATTCCTTAGAAAATACTTGTCTGGTATGTCCCACTCCCATTTAGAGAATGCCAGGTCGATCATCGTAAGATGTGGAAAAACAGCTGTTGTGATGCTAAACTTTTTTATTGAACCTGATATCACTCTCAACTCCCTGATCTCAGAGGACATGTTTAATGGCAGATCTTTTGACTCAAAAGACTGCAACTCATCAATTGAGAGGTTGAGCACCTGTAAGTGTGGTAGTTGTAAAACAACTGGGATTATATCTGTCATTTGATGTATTCCCTTAACCTTCAGACCTAGTTCCTGTAAACTGGTGAGTAACTGGAAGGCAGCAGGGTTGATGAATTGAATATAGTAATTATAATTCAACTGCAGTACAAAGAGGTTAGACAGTCCCTGGAACATATTGTCCTTCAGTGTTGTTAGGTTGTTATTGTCAATATGGAGAACTTTAAGTTGCACCAAATGGATAAAAGCACCGTCATCTACATGAGTTATTAAATTATAACGCAGATCCAAATCTGTGAGATTTGACAGGTGGTAAAAATCAGTCCTGTTTATCCTTTGAATCTTATTGTTTACTAGTGTTAACGATATAACATCTCTGGGAATGTCTTTCGGTACACTTTGGAGATTACAATGTTCACAATCCACTGAAACACCAGTAGAGACATTGTCAGAGTAAACAATAGTGCAGTCTTTCAGCAAGTAAGCCAATATTGGATTAAAATAAAGCATGAACATGAACAACCGAAATAAGAATGGAAAAGAATGGCAGCTTCCTGTCTGTAGCATCATGGCTGTCAAGGGTCGGGATAGTGTTTTCTGCTGGTGTTTCAGTCCGAGTGTATCAAAGGGTGCGTTCGGAAATGCGCACAGCGTGTGTGCTCAGTGTAGTGAGTGCCTAAACCTAACCCTAACCCTAACCTCAGTAAAATGATGCCTAAACCCAACCCCAACCCTAACCCTAACCCTAACCTCAGTAAAACTATGCCTAAAACTAACCCTAACCTACCAAAACCGGTGCGCATTTCCCAAAGCACCCTTTGATACACTCGGACTGAAACACCAGCAGAAAACACTCTCTCGTCAAGGGTCAGGGTCAACTGTCAGGTAATTTTGGTGGACTAATTCTGCTGTGGACACTGGTTGGTGACAACACTGTTCAGCATTGATGATCTAAAGAGGATACAACAGTATAACAGTTATAGTACAATGTAAACTTGTATTTGATCTTTAACTCTACATAGATTTTCCATCTACAATCAAAGAAACTAACAATACATTAGAAGGGATGTAGAAAATATTAGAAATCAAATTGAAAATTAATGAAGCTGTACACTGGAAGACTTAAAAGGTTATGTTTATATTCACAGTCATCAAGTTAATGTTTAATCTTTATCAAATATTAATACCAAATCTGTACATTATTTCATACATTTTCACAACACTGATGATAGTTCTGTAAAACAATTCTATGAAGCTATCTATGAAATCTATGAAAAAGTTAAATATGTTGCAGATTTAACTTTTTCATAGATTTCATAGATAGATGTATCATTATATATGATGAATGCTTCATCTCTCTCTCAACTAAGGGGTGTTTGGATAAAAAAATTGAACACTTATTATCCAGACTAACTTACTGTACAAGGTAGAGATTCATTGGAATAATCAGAAAAAGCATGAAGTCTACAACGAACAAGGTCAATAGTCAAATAGGAATTATTTTTCTTTAAACAACTTGTATAAAACAGAGAAGTCACAATAATTTCCATGCAGGAAGAAGGAATTGAAACATTGAGTCCTACCTGAACTCCTAAAACTCATTGACGATCATCCTTCCAATGAGTTGATCAGAGGAGAATGAAGGTTTGTTTGAGAGTTCATCTGACATGGAAGTCCATTTGACCACAGCTCAACTGCACCTCAGATGACAATAGTGGAGAGAAGTGTAAAACCAAGCACCATACCAAAGCAGAAATACTTCACTTCAATGACAATAGCCTATTGTCATTGAAGTGAAGTATTTCTTGCCTGGTAAACCAGACCGAAAAACAACACCCCCTGGCGGTAGTGTCAAAACGAAGTGTGTGATAGAGTCTGGCAACGCCAGGCAAAAGTATTTCTGCTTTGGTACGGTGCTTGGTTATAGGATGATAATTACTGTGTATAAACCACTCCCTGCTTTCTCCTCCTCTGTGAGGATATACTGGATGTGTAACATTCCAGACGCTGAAGGAAATTAATCCACTGTGAATGTATTTGTCATGTTACCTTTCTGTCTCTGATGTAATGTAAGACATCCTCTCAGCACTGTTACTGTGTGTCAATGGTTCTCCAAATGGGGCTAAGGGTTTTTCCCTGGCTATATATTTCGGACAGTTAAAGAACCAAATGGACCCTTAAAGCGAAGGTATGTATGGGGGTCTGTAATGGGGGCCCATACTTATAGGCATCCCTGTTTTTACTGTTCTTTTGTATTCTCTGTTACTGTGGGTGTTTTTAATTTATTGGTGTCTTCTCTGCAACTGTAGAGCTTATTTTTATTTTTTATCTTTGTATCTCTGCAACTGTAGAGCTTACTTTTTTATTGAGTATTGTGTATCTGTAAAGCACTCTGTGCATTCGTGCTGTGAAGATGTGCTATATAAATAAAGTTTGTTCATTCATAGCCTTATTTCAGAAGAGTTTATACAGCTGCTTTATATATAATTTAACACATTTTAATATTATTTAAACTCTAATATCAGGGAATAATACATACATATATACATATACATATTGTGGGGAACAGGAAGCAAGACACCAGCCAAAGTACAAGTACAAGCCACTAACAGCATTTTATTTAGAAAAGAAGAAGACAGCAAAAGGTAACTGAAAGGTTTCAAAAGTTCAACTCAAAGGTAAGCACAGCAGCAGGCAGTTCTTGGTCGGGGCAGTGCCGGGAGGCACTGGGGGGTGAGTACTCAGGTAGGTACTTGGATACTTTAGCAGGTAGGGCCACGGTAAGTACTCAGGCAGGTAGGTAATCTGATACTTTAGCAGGTAGGGCCAGGTAAGTATTTAGGTAGGCTGCTGAGGGTACTCAGGTCAGGTGCCAGTAAGATAAGTATACGAGGTAAGTTACTTTTACTCTTCACTGGCATAATTCTCATAGGCCCCATGAAGCTAAGCATACGTGTGGTTGAAAGGATGAGATTCCTATATTGTCAATATTAAGGACATTATTAAGTATATTATGTTATCCCTGGAGATCCACAGGCATCAAACCAAGGCCCTAACTCACCAAGGCCCTGCTTGGCATTACTAATTAACGTACGTTTTTTTATGCCCATCTCCATGTATGGGCATAACATTGTATATGGATACATAATAAAGGATAAAATAAAAAGTCCATATATGGTCATTCCCAGAAAAAGAAAAAAACCTTTTATGCCCATACAGGGAGATTTCTGATGTCATAAATCCCAGGCCGAAAATGAGAATGTTAGGGTACCCCCTTATGCCCATATATGGAGATCCACAGGCATCAAACCAAGGCCCTAACTCACCAAGGCCCTGCTTGGCATTTCTTACGTACTTTTTATGCCCATATATGGAGATTCCTATATTGTCAATATTAAGGACATTATTAAGGATATTATGTTATTATTAAGGACATGTATATGGGCGGCGTGTTCCTCCCTCCGCGTCATCAGCGCCCACACCCTAGGTGGGGTTGTCGATAGGGCCTTTCTGTGTGGAGTTTGCATGTGTCTCCTAGGGTTGACAACCTCACAAAAACATGAACAAACTCCCCCCAGAATGACAACAACTAGAATCGTCAGAGGAACGCTGTGGTTGGCCAGATGGCAAAGAATTGGCGCGAGTCGCATGTCACCCTGAGGTCGCAAGTCAGAGGTATCTTACAAGTAATAATAATAAATATAGCTGCAAGCAGCAATAAAGTGGCCAAAAACGCCTCAAAGCATGAACACAGCCTGCGATGTGTGTGAAACTTTGCATGCACATTCCCACTAGGTCAAGTAACAGATGCCACCCTTCTCACTTTGGCTTGTTATAGCGCCACCAGTGGGTCAACTTTTGCATAACAGATTTTTGGAACAAAATGCCTCAAATCACGCATGCAGCGTCCAATTGCTGTGAAAGGTCCAAGAATACGTGGCACCCTTTTCATATTGGCCTATTATAGCGCCACCAGGAGGCCAACAAAACCTACCTGACCTGCCGGAGATCTGTTCTTGGAAGAACACTGCTTATAGTTTTTCTTTGATTTCTTTTCCCACTTTTCTTTCTTTCCCTGCTTTTTTCAGCTGTTTTTTTCCTTTCCTACTTTTTCTTGGCTTGGCTACTTTATTGCGTCTTGCATCTATATTATACCATTGTTTTTTTGGCTTAAAGCAAGCCCACAATTGTTTCGAAGGAACAATATTTTCTAGTTATTTTTATTACCCTTATTATTACCCTTATTTATTTTTGTTTCAGGGTGTATTTATTTTCAACCTGCCTTTGTTGATCAGAATTGAACTACTGTCCAAATGTGCCTAGTTCTATTTTATATCCCTAAATCAATCATTACATCTTTCTTTCTTTAGCCTATGTTTGGCCTCATCACTACAGCTACCATTCGACTCCTACCACAACTAATGAGAACAATGAGACAAAATACATAGTAAACAATGAATAATGTCTGATGGGAAAATAAATTGCAACAACTATGCAGTGATAGTGAAGAAAGGTAACTTGGAAAGTTCTCACAAACCACAAATAATTTTACTGAAAGTCTGGAACGTTCCAGCTGACAGAGAACTGAGTAAAAGGAACCGAAATCTCAGCCATGTACATACAGGTTCTGGAATGTGGTTTCAGGTTGTAGGCTATTATTTGAATGTGACCCTCCCTGCTCCCTCCCTGGTAGAGACACTAACTGGGCGGTCCTTGACAAAAACGCTGCCGTAGACTGCATCCAAGACAATATACATGACAATACGGAAACCATCATGACTGACTCGGGTATGATGCGATAAGTAAACTTTAATATTTATGTTAACTGTAAGATGTAAACTGATCTAGCAGCATAAAGACGTGTATGGATTGGACTTTCTTTTAGATGTTCAAGTCTAAAACATCACAAGTACACAAAGGTAATGTATCAAACTTTATTAACGTCTAAAAGAGCTTGGATGTTGCTCTCCCTCTCACACCTACATGCTCACACACACACACACACACACACACACACACACACACACACACACACACACACACACACACACATATGCGCACGCGCGCGGGCGCGCACACACACACACACACACACACACACACACACACACACACACACACACACACACACACACACACACACACACTCTGTTGTCGTAAGGGGTAGGAAAATTAGACTGAGGTAAGGGGGCCCAAGGTGCCAGGGGCCCTCGAAAAGTCTGGATTAAAACTCTTTTCCCCCCAATAATAACAATAATTATTATTTTTATCATTTGTGTCTAAAAACTTAAAATTACCGCTGGATTAAAACCAATGAGCGACTGTTGTATACACTTTAAATAATTGAGCGTCTCGGTAGCACTTTACAATAATGACCTGTTATAAATCATTTATAAACATTTATAAGCAGTTTATAGATGAGTAATAAAACATGAACAAACTGTTTATTGACATTTGTTAATGTTTACCTAAACATTTATAACTGTTTTAAACATTATTTACATGTTATTAGTAAGGTATTAGTAAGTAGTAAACTAATCATGAATAAACCATTATACATTTGTAAATGTTTACTAAATCATTTATAACCAATGCTAAAATTCACATAATGTGTAGGTAGGAATGCATTTACAAATGTCTGTTAAGGTGACCTCCATGTGTTGTTCATGTTTAATATACGCTTTGTAGATGTTATCAAGAGCCCTAATGTAAAGTGAAGACTATTCATTGCGACCGTGAGGTCGCAAGTTACTATACAAACCTCCACCGGATGTCCGTCCGTCCGTCACGTTATGTCACATCACGTCACGTCACGTCACGTCACGCCACACTTTTGGCCCTACTCTTATCTCTGGCACCGTTGCCCCTATCCATGCCAAACTTTGCACACACTCCTTGGCTGCCAAACCACAACCTCCGCCCCTGATTTCTCACATGCCCCTCTTCTAGCGCCACCATGAGGTTGCTTATCTCCCAATTAGGGAGTCTTACTGGTTATTTACATCTGTCTGTTAATGTGGCCTCCTTGTTTGTTCATGGTTATGCTTTGTAAAGCATTCCTTAAATATCTATAAATCATTAGTAGATGTTATCAAGAGCCCTAATGTAAAGTGAAGACTATTCATTATTTACAACTGTCTGTTAATGTGGCCTCCATGTTTGTTCATGTTTAGCAGTTTGGCAAGTTTGGCATGGATAGGGGAAACGGTGCCGGAGATAAGAGTAGGGCCAAAAGTGTGACGTGACGTGATGTGAGGTGACGTGACGGACAGACTGACGGAGGGACTGACAGACAGCCGGGGGAGGTTTTCATAGTAACTTGCAACCTGATGGTCGCAATGAATAGTCTTCACTTTACATTAGGGCTCTTGATAACATCTACAAAGCGTATATTAAACATGAACAACACATGGAGGTCACCTTAACAGACATTTGTAAATGCATTCCTACCTACACATTATGTGAATTTTAGCATTGGTTATAAATTATTTAGTAAGCATTTACAAATGTATATAAATGGTTTATTCATGATTAGTTTACTACTTACTAATACCTTACTAATAACATGTAAATGATGTTTAAAACAGTTATAAATGTTTAGGTAAACATTAACAAATGTCAATAAACAGTTTGTTCATGTTTTATTACTCATCTATAAACTGCTTATAAATGTTTATAAATGATTTATAACAGGTCATTATTGTAAAGTGCTACCAGGGTCGGTATATTGTATGTCACCCCTTACAAAGCTAAAATGGTTTCTCCTGCTTTCTTTTGTAGCTTTGCGGTTTGTGCTTTGTGTCATATATATACAGTATCATGTTATGGTTGTGAAACTTAGGGGAGAAAAAAGAAAAGAAAAAAGACTGCATAAGATCAACTCTCACGTACATCTGTTCGCCCCACCCTCCCCCGGCTTCTTCAGCACACAACAGGCAGCATTGAACAGAGACAGGGAGAGAGAGAGAGAAAAAAAAACGAAATGTAACATAGAGGGCCATGTTTGATTAAACATAAACTGAGAGGAGAGCCATGACTGTTTACACTCAAGGAAGCAGCTGATGTCTGTGGGTAAGCATGCAACAGAAAATCTTCTCCCCTCTTCCTTCTTCCTTCTTTATCCAACACCATTACACATAAGCATGGATAACGTTTTAAGCACAAACACAAGTGTTTCGAATGAAACACCTGTTTGCTAAGTTCTGGTGCAATAATTCAGCCCTCTTTCACGGAGTCCACGTATCGTATCGTGACGCCCCACAAGCCCTAAAAACTAAACTCCAAACAGCCCAAAATAAACTAATTAGGGTCCTGCTTAACCTTCCCTATCAGACTCACCTCACCGCTACTCACCAGTTAACAGCAACTTGCAATGGGCCTGGTGTACAATATACACTACACCACTAAGATACCCATGTACCTGTCAAAATACTTTATAAAGGTTAAGGAGGTCCACAATTACAACACCAGAGGCAGCGCCACAGATCATGTTCAACCCAGAGTCAACTCAAACAAAGGGTCAAACTCGTTTCTCTGCTATACCACCAAAATGTGTAACGCCTTACCGAAGGCTTTAAAGGAGTGTGGTTCCCTGGCATCCTTTAAAATCGCCCTGAAAAACCACTAACAGGCGGCAGGCTGTTAGTGGTTTCCTCAATGGTTTCCTGTGTAAATAAGCCAAGTGCTTTTCTAGGATCTCCTTTTAGTTGACCTTGTACCAGTGAACTGTACCGTCATGAAACTGTACCTTTTTCTATGCAAACTTCTAATAAAGTCTTCAATCAATCAATCAATCAATCAATCAAACAAAAACAATGGCGTAGGAAATGATAACAAAATGCACCATTTTCGTGGGGTTGCCACCTTTAAGAAACTGAAATAAGGGACACCTCTTCCGGCCGCGCGGTCGCTGCGGTGGCGTGCGTTTTTTAAAGTCCCGAACCCCTGAAATACATAGGTGGTGGCCTTTAGCCAAATGTATATAAGATAAGATACATACATGCTGTATATAATGTTATGAGGAAAAAATGCACATTTCTTTCTTTACAGGAGACATGGGAGAATCCAGAGTTCAAGGTTAGTCACGGCACTGCTTCTTCCTCATAGATAATTATAGAATAATTATAAGCCAGGTTGGTTCATATTTATTCAATCAAAATGATCTTCTTCATCCTCATTGCATTCCAGCCTTGTATGCTAGATGTCTTGGATTTATTTGACACATTGCATACAGTTTTTATTACTTTTTTTTTCATACTGTATACAAATCGAGGGGAATCTGTGACAGCTTTTGAAAGTTGGGGTACCGTTAACTAGTCCATTCAGGAATCCTCGAACCGGATCGCGGATTCCTCTGCCATCTGCGGATTTCTCCAAGACTGTATGGCTGCAGGGGTGGAGCCTTCTGTCTTAGATCTCTTAGTCTTGGGCGGCCGCCAGTTGGCAGTGTTTCCGCGCGGCCGGGGACGCTCGGTGGCCCGTGGCGGAAATCAAGCCGCGGAATCAAGAATTGTTCTGAGCAGAATCAGGATTGTTGTCCACGGAATCAAGAAAAAATCATATCAAAGCAAAAAAAAAAAAAAATGAACTGCTTTGGATGGGGACCCACATGCATTTGGGTCCCCATCCGGAATCAATGGGGGTAAATTTACTATAATCAAAATGTTGTCTTAGGAATGCGACAAATAAAAAAAATATTATTGAATTCAAGTCTCCATGCGTGAGTAATCAATAGAAAAAAAAAGTCATTTTGGGGGTGAACTACTCCTTTAAGGGTCAAACTAGGGTTTTTTCATGATTCAGAATCAATTTAAGCATTTGTTTTGCACGAAAAACCCTCCTTGGGCTAACAGACCAATGGCCCAAACACAATATAATGGTTTGTGACCTGGAAAAGTGTCCATGGCTGATTTTAGCCCAATTAGTGTTTTTCTTTTTTGTTTTTCTTTTCTTTTTTTTTCTTTTTTTTGTGTGTGCAAAACACATGCATGCAATGGATTCAGAACCTCTTGTTTCTGCAAAATAAAGTTAATGGTACCCCAACTTTCAGCAGCTGTCAGATTCCCCTTAGGGAAATTGAATTTCAATCTTGAGATGTGTTACCTTTACAAACACACATTGGTGAAGGAATGTATTCCCAGATTTGACATTATTCTGATAATATTCCCTGATTACCAGTGTCCTGGATTCAGAGTGAATCAATTTCATGACCAGCCCTGGTCTATGAAAACAAGCCTAAAAGAAGCGACATTGGCTGCTCCTGCAGTCCAGCACTGCAGACTACTCCCGCCTCCTGGTGTGGAGAGATATATCATCTGATTTCCCCTAACGCCTTGCAGTGCACAACAATGTGACATTGGCATACCAGAGCGGTGGGTCTTTACGTTAGCTTATGTGTAAAGCTCGACGATTCCTTTCTTTTCTTTCTTTTCCTTTTGTTTACATATGTTACATATGTCCTTCATAATGGCGGAGATGTGTCCACAGAGTGTTGTCAATAATAGACTGCCGTAAAGAGGCGAATTGACGTTAGATCCCACCCCCTCCGGTCAAAGCTAACTTGCTAGAAATTGATCTTTTCCCTGTCTCTACCTCTGGTTAATGGATGGAAAAACATCTGATTACCGTAACAAAAGCACTCCTCCGGAATTCTCCTTCAAGACCAACACACCCCCATGCACACAATCGGTACATAGACAACGCTGGCGCAGGGTGTGAATTTAACGACTCTTGGGGGACAATTCCAAAATCCAAATGCACTGAGTTGAGAAAATACATAATAACAATAATTGAGAAATTATTGTTACATGAATAGTTTAAATAAACTGTCATGTTTATTGTATTTTTTTGTGCAAACAGTATGGTATCAAATCATTTCCTTTCTTCAACAGGTGACTTTAAACTCGTCACTGAAGACTATGTTGAGTTTGCTTTGAGTGCAGGTGGAAATGTCACTCTCCCCTGTCACCTCTCTCCTGTGACCAGCGCGGTTTCCATGACAATTGGGTGGCTTAAGAAGATAGATAGGGAGTGCATTTACCTGTATAAGAATGGCCAGGTGATAGAGGGGAGGGGCTATGAGGGCCGACTGACACTGAACATCCAGGAGCTGGAGAAAGGCAACGTGTCTCTGACACTGAAAAACAGCTTAGAGACAGATGAAGGAGTTTACATCTGTCAGGTCAGACATGGAGAACACGAGGAGGAGGCTTCTGTGGCATTATACAATCGTAAGTGCTCTACTTTCACATTAACCTTTACATGTACAATGATGTGATGTTCAGAATGTCTAGAAGTAGAAATGTTTACAGCAAATCCGACATCACTTCATTGTGTTCCATTTAATCACAAGGGGAAGGACCGTCAAGGTGCACATTATTGTTTAAATGTATTATGTAAAGTATCAGTTTTCTAACTATAAATGTATTTTCTTGTATTTTTTATGACTTGATTCTGAACATGATTTCGCACATGGACTAGGTGGTGAGTATCACACATATTCTACTTCATGGCCTCCAATGTGTTTGTTTTCACAACAGCAGAACAGTTCTTACATTGTCTTCACAATGAATCTCAGTTGACCTATTAAATTAACAATGGTAATTACAATGGGTGTCAACTCCCAATACTCATTGTGCTATTACTCATAGTTCATAGCTAATTCCACCTGTATTTACAAACCAAATCAAATGTTTGATTGATATACTATGCATATCTCTGCTGCCGGGCAGAAACCAGCTGTGTACAAAATATTAACTTTTCAGAAAAAAAATAATAATAATGAAAAAATGAATAAACATGATTTTAGAACACAATACACATTACTGCCGCATCAAAGTTGGTATGGTGACTTGATACATAGTCAGATACTTGATTGTGTCCTTTTCTACCCTGGATTTGAATCCTCTAAGTGTCTAGGTGAGACATGACCTTTGACATGATCTAAGGCCTGATTTCCACTGCCAGCCAAATGCATCCTGAATCAGATCTGTGTCACATCAAGATTGGAATCCGATTTGCTTAAATTAGTCTAAATGCAGACAGGTCACATGCAGGTCACATGAAATCCGATTTTTACAAACCACATCCAGAGGTGGTTTCAAATCGGATTCAAATCTGATTTCTAAAGTGTCTCAGTCTGAATGCACTAACCTGATCTAACGAGCCAAGTCACATATCAAATCGTCACTGATGTCATTACAGAGCGTGAGAATTGCATTTTGATTTACAAGAGCCGAAGAGCGCAATGAAAATAAAACAGTTACACTACAGAAGAAATGGCGAGCAGCATTCAGTGGACAGACGGATAAATTCAATGACTTCTATTTTGGGGGGATGCCTCAGTACATGAGAAATGGTCAGTGTATTTTTCGGCCATCCGGCCATTCTGTTTTATATGTGTTACATTTAAATTCAGAAAACAGTCCAAAACGGCCTGTTTCTGAATACTGTTTGGAATTGGCAAAACAAAACTTAGAATTAGGTTAGGGTAAGAATTAGTTATTAGGGTAAGAATGTAAAACGACCCTGTACTCCAATACTCTGAACACGTCTCAAAACTGATTCAGAGTATTGGAGTACAGGTCTGACCAGCGCAGGGTCGTTTTATATTCTTCATTCTGATTTGAACCACAGCAATGAGAATCTGGAACCGGGACCAGGTCGTATTTTGTTCTTACAATACCTAATTCTAAGTTTTGTTTTACCACTTCCAAACAGTATTCAGAAACAGGCCGTTTGGACTGTTTTCTGAATTTAAATTGAACACATATAAAACAGAATCCCGGATGGCCGAAAAATACGCTGACCAGAAATGTACAGGAACAATTAAGGCAATAGGCTATATGAAGACATATATCACAGCATGGCAGAGTATGGGTTCACAAGCTCCTAACTGCGATGTCAGAGGAAAATTGAAAAATGTAAAAACACATAAAGAGAGAAAAGTCATGGTACCTACGTCGTTACCACGGTAACCAAAGCAGACATGTCGATGCAGGGCACTTTGGGTTGAAGTAAAATCTCTGAACACACAGATCAGATCTGGTCACTTGCAAATGCAGTGTGAACAGTCGGGCCAAAAGATCAGATTTGAGAACTAAATCAGATTTAGGCTAGATTTGACTGCAGTCTAAATCCAGCCTAAATGTCTCAATAGAGGAGCATAATACTCTACGGTACACATTGGGCAGCATTTCATTTTATTCATTAAATAAAATATAAGTATCACTAACTAACTGTGAATGTGTTTTTCTCCTTTTTATGAATTACAACGTGATGTGAACACGAACCAGACTGTAAGTATCAAACGTATTCTACTTTTGGTTATTTACAAGTTTTCAGAGCAGCAGAACCCAAAGTGTATGCTTGTCTTCATAGTGAATTATGATCTTACAGTTGCAACTCAGCTGTTTTATTAAAAGGATTGTGTAATTTGCCAATTTGTTCTTCTGCTTCTTCTGCAGGAAGCTTTGTCGACATAATGTACTTACACTGGTCAAGCTTTTGATGTTGATATATGTTTTGTGTAAATGGTAAATGGTGCATTTATATAGCGCTTTTATCCAAAGCGCTTTACATTCACCCATTCACACACACATTCATACACCGGTGGCGGTGGAAACCATGCAAGGCACCAACCAGCTCACCAGGAGCAACTCAGGGTTCAGTGTCTTGCCCAAGGACACTTCGACATGTAGACAGGAGGAGCCGGGATTTGAACCGCCGACCCATGGGTCATTGGCCAACCTGTGATTTTATATGAATTAAATTAACATGCTGATGCACTCCAGTGGAAAATCCAACATGGCCGCTCTCAGTGTTCTGAAAGCCAGAGAGGGGGAGGTTGACTGACAGGCGGGCCGGCCAATGGGGCGACAGGACCGCCTTGCATCATTCCAAAGCCCTGACCAATGGACGGGTTTCTGGTCCACGTTACAATGATAAGAAGTAGATTTGTGCGCAGGTTCGGTACCAAAATTAGCCAATGAAACCAGCGCTCCCCAAAACAACAGTTTGGGGATTGGTGGGAATTGATTACATGATACATTCAGCTGTGCATTTAGTCTCAATGTTTGTAAACAAGAAACCCGTCTATAGGGTGGCTCCCGAATCAGACTCTGAATCAGACTCTTGAGTGAGAACATCATTTCCCACTGAGCGCAAAGGACCCTGGTTTGTTTACTGTTGCAACCTCTTGAGCTACAGCCGCCCCTGTGATATGTGTGATATGAAGCTGTATATGGCAACTCTTTGAATATGTTGATGCGTATGTTGGATATAGTGATACAGTTCAGTCCTGGGCCCTGTTGTTCCATTAAGGCAATATCCAGTATTTTTTTTTTTCATTGCTTCACACACATTCATACACTGATGGCAGAGGATGCACGCAAGGCACCAACCTGCAGGGACAGGGTCTTGCTCATGAACACTTTGACACTAATTCTGGGGGAGCCTGGGATCGAACCGGAAACTCCCATGTCTCTAACCCAAGTAAATTGCTTGCATTTGCATTTATCAAATTCTAACTACTGTACGAGTAGCAGTAGGCAAGTGCCATTAATACAGCACCCGTTGCCTGGCTCCAGCCCATAGACCCGCCCACTCTCTGAGCAGACTGGCAGGGCTCTATTATGATCCAGGTCTTATGCCTTATGCCTTAACTTCTTTGCCTTTTTTTTTTTTTTACTATTTTGAAAAACATTTTTAAATACTTCAAATGCTGATCTACATCTGCACGTTGTGAGCTTGCAGATCAGCTATTTGAAATATTTAATATATAGTAAAAAAAAAGGCAAAGAAGTTAAGGCATAAGGCATAAGACCTGGATCATAATAGAGCCCTGGTGGTTCACTTGGTCTGGTGTTACATAATGAACCTAGAGTTTCTCTGGTCTGATGCAAGACCAGGCCAATGAGAGTCAGAGCCTCGGAGGAGGGGTTGGGTCTAACGAGACAGCAAATCAGCAGAAACAGAAAATCAACAGAAACAGTGGAGGGAGGGGGAGCTCAGCCAGAGCTCTTAATTGCTCCCTTTGAACTTCAAAGGGGGTTGTGCATACCTCGTCAGTGATCTCTCTAATCAATGAAAGCATCAAAGACAACAACCTGTTTGTCAAACATAACCCCTCCCACCAGATCTCTTGTGATTGGGAATTTCAAATCCCCTCCCCTTTGAAAACTCAACACAATGGGACAATGTCAGACTCAAGCTCCAGCGCAGAGTCTGAAATCAGGCTACAGCACCCGGGGAGCAATCAGGGGTTAAGTGTCTCATTCAATGCAAAGATCAGTTTTCTAACTATGAATGCTTACTTTTTGTCTTTTCATGAATTATATTCATGGATGGGATCATGGGAATGTGAACGTGAACGTGAACTAGCTGGTGAGTTTCAAACATATTCTACTTCAAATGTGTTTTCAGATGTGTAAATGTTGTACCCATCATATTTCGCTGCTTGTGTAGGAAGCTTTGACGTCCACATACTGACACAGAAGTCAAAACGTTTCCATATAATGCTTATTCTGTAGCTTTAAATGTAGCTGAAGGCAAACGTGTGTGTGTGTGTGTGTGTGTGTGTGTGTGTGTGTGTGTGTGTGTGTGTGTGTGTGTGTGTGTGTGTGTGTGTGTGTGTGTGTGTGTGTGTGTGTGTGTGTGTGTGTGTGTGTGTGTGTGTGTGTGTGTGTGTGTGTGTGTGTGTGTGCACGCGCGCGCGCGTGTTTGTTGTTTTAATGTGAAATCTATTGTCCAGTTATTATGAAATGTTACACAAATGAACAGTTGTTACTAAAAAGTTATGGTTTAAAGGCTATATGGAAGAAGAAGAAGAAAAAGAAGAAGAAACAGCTTCTGATGCTGTTGTTGATTTATTGCACCTTGAAAAAGGAGACGTTATCTTCCACTCTGGTCAGTCATGTTCACATTTCGCCTCCTTCACTGACAAAATGTAAAAAATATATGTGTAATAATAATTGACAAGCGCCTCCATGTTGGGTACAGGATAGAACAGGGTAAAGGCCTGTCCATACTCTCTCCGAAACCGAACCTTTCTGAGGAAATCTGCACGTCGGAAAGTTGGAACTTTCCAAAGAAAGGTTTGGTTTCGGAGAGACTATGGGCAGGCCTTTAGATGGGACACTTTTAACTTAAGCTGTCCTCGAAGCAAGGCAAAATGAGATAACAGTAAAAATTCACCCATATTTCAGGATGTCTTCAATTGAAATCATAAGAGTAAGCAAAAAAAGAGAAAAGTGGTCCTGTGGCCCATATTGCCCCAGGTTAATTAGGTGTAAATTGATCCAAGTCAAGGGATAATTTGACCTATGATATTTATATTCATTGTACCAGTTTTGCTAACCAACGTCCAAATATTGTTGTTTTTAAAGCCTTATTGTCATTCTTAGAATCCTTAAAACATTGTATAATCACTAAAGCTATGAAAACCAGAAGACTCTGTGATGAATATATTGCCTAAAATCTATAAGCTTGAGCTTGTTTATTTGATTTTTCTTTCTTTATTTTATTTTCCCGGTATTGTAACTTAATTTTGTCCTGTTATGCCTATCACACAATTAAGGGCATATATTAAAAATATAAAGATCATGGGGACTCAAACTTGGAATAATACCGCTTCTACCTCTAGGAGGAGGCATCAATTATTGTCTTAGCTCCATTGCAGCAACTGGTACGGAAGCTGACGATACAGATTTCGTGGACCTTGAAGAAGAAGATTTCTCTCACTTTTCGTGCACTGTTCCAACAACTGGTCAGTCATGTACACGCACACAAGCACCGCATACAATTTACAATTTAGGCATTTAGCAGACACTCTTAATCCAGAGGCAGAGCGACTTATAATAAGCAAGATAATAAGCAAGATATACGTCAATATATCAACAACAATAAAACAAATGCATAGAAATATCAAACTAGAAAACAATAACGTAGGTAGACCACACCTAATCGGTAAAAACGTTTTGTAAAAACCTAAAAATGCTATCTAGCTTTCATATATTGTCATCAAGGGTAGGCGAGTGCTACAGTAAGTGCTATGGGCTAAGGTGGAGTCTGAAGAGGTGAGTCTTCAGTCCACGGCGGAAACTATGGAGTGAGTCTGTAGTTCTAAGTGCGACAGGGAGTTTATTACACAGGGGCCAGGAGGGAGAACTGTCTAGGCGAGTGGATTTTTGACCTGGGGTTTTTAGCGAGGGCTCTGTCAGCATCCCTGTGTTAGCTGATCTGAGTGAACGGGTGGGGTTGTAGGGGTTGATCAGGGGTTGATACATCCCATAATTTGACCTATGATATTTCCTTGTTTAAACTAAACACGTTTAAAACAATTTAAGAAATAACATAGTCACACAAATTTTTCTTCTGTGACACGGAAGTGCACACGCAACAGAGAATATTCGTGTTTTTTCAAAAGTAAGTAACAACCATTTTTGGGCAGTGAGAGTTAAGGGCTTTGCACACAGGCCCATTGCATTTTTTTCCGTTTGCTGCATGATTAAAACGCATTGGATTTGGTGTGCAATGTAGAACTGAATCGGGGGGCGCTCTCCATTCCGACATGTCGCCACTCCGACATTGACTTGTTATTGTCGGAGTGGCAACACTTCCATATAGGTATAGGGTTAGGGTTGGGTATAGGGTTAGTCGGAATGGAGACATGTCGGAATGGAGACATGCAACCCCCAGTCACTTGTCGCATGGTACATTTGGAGCAGGTGTGCATGTGGTCATAGAGAAATCATTGGTTTCTTTAAAAATAATGAAATTGTGCGAAAAATCGCACTGGTCGTTGTTGAGAAAAAGTCACACCCAGTGTGAAATAAATATATATATATATATATATATTCTCATTTTCATTCATTCATTTGTATTCAAGCCATAAGTAAATAATAGGGGGGAAAACATTTTTTGGGGGTGAACTACTCCTTGAAGGTGTGACAATCATTTATTTCAGATTCTGAATTATGGCTTTCACTACACAAACATCCAGGTATACTGTACAATGTACAGTACAGTGTACAACATGAACATGGTGTTGAGCTGCACTCAACTGCACTCTTCTACTAATCTTCTAGGTGGTCCAACATTGCCCCAGGAGATGCAGGGTGGGTCAACAACCTTTCATCTCCCTGATGCGTTCAATGAGGTAAATCCTTCTTGTGTTTAGATACTGTATGATATCTGATGTCTATGGACATTAATGTACATCTTTTAAAAATCTATGTTAAGACATTTCTCTCCAGTGAGCAGTTGAATTGGTTGTTGTGCTCTGTTTGATTCTCTTTCATGGTAGGCTAGAACTGGATTAATCCATTATTAATATAAAATAAAACAAGCTAAACTAAACTTCTTAATTTAGATTTATTAGACTATGCTCCCCAATTATGGCACTTGTATGATCTTGAGCATGTGACTTCTAGGTTCTGTGTGGAGGTAGCTCATCAGAGGAAGAGGAGGATGACGATTCTGGTGAGAACCAAAATAAATTGGAATGGATTTCTTATTGGCTCTTTTCAGTGGGAAACATCAGTCAATATCAACAACATATTCTATGTAAAATAATAATAATAATATTATTCTCCCCACCAGATGTGGTGTACTTAAGGCCATGCTGTGAATTCTGCAAAGATGTCCAGCCGGTCGGTTTGCCCAAATCACTTAGGCCTACAGTATTGTCCTTTATGTACAGTATGAATGTATTGTTGATCCTAAATGCTCTCCTGTTTACTTGGTAGAGCTACGGAAATGAGAAGATCATTCCTGAGAAGCTCTCCAGAGGGCGCTTGCAGTGAGTCTGGACACCTGCCCATTGATATTCTGGTTTAATTCAATCCTTACCCCTATTGTCTTTGATTTTGGCTTTGTGTGTGTGTGTGTGTGTGTGTGTGTGTGTGTGTGTGTGTGTGTGTGTGTGTGTGTGTGTGTGTGTGTGTGTGTGTGTGTGTGTGTGTGTGTGTGTGTGTGTGTGCGCGCATGCGTGCGTTTCAGGGCACAGCTGAGAGAGGGGATATGTGAATGTGTTTTCACAGGATTGATATTTGAGGCACTGGAGCCAGTTCTGGTGCGTTATTGCGTCCTGTCCTGGTCCATGTTCAGCAAGTTCCTCCAGGACCCCTGGATGATTGCTGGTCCCATATTCAACGTGCAGACATACAACAAGGATGCATCTGCCCTCAAGTCCATCCAGCTTCCTCACTCCCTGTGCCTGGCTGGTAAGGATATACTCTAGACTAGAGCCAATGGCGGGCCAGAGATATTTATTATGGGATTGTACAGCTAAAACTAGAAACAGTGCTCTTCCGAGCGCAGGTCTCCGCCAGGTCAGGCGTCCTGTCGCTATAACACTTACAGGCCAATGTGAAAAAGGGTAGCATTTGTTCCTTGACCAAGTGGGGGGTTCAGCAACCCGGGGCTCTAGAGCCGCATGTGGCTCTTTAGTGCAGCCTAGTGGCTCCCTGGAGCTTTTTCAAAAATTTATGAAAATGAAAAAAGATGGGGGGAAAATATATTTTTTGTTTTAATATGTTTTCTGTAGGAGGACAGACATGAGACAAACATTCTTAACGTTTTCCAATGCTGTAAAAATGTGTAGAATAAATATTACATTTCAACATTGTCTCCAGGATGCGCTGCAGGGAAAATAAACATTTAATCATGAATGCTCATTATGTATTTGTAGCCTATACTTAGTCATTTTGATACAGTAGTAGGCTAATATACGGTAGACACTTACAGCATGTGTTGCCTTCATTATAAGGCTTATACAAGGCTTTTAATTTTTTGCGGCTCCAGCCAGATTTGTTTTTTGTTTTTTTGGTCCAGTATGGCTCTTTCAACATTTTGGGTTGCCGACCCCTGACCTAGTGGGAATATGTGTGTCAAATTCTAAGGTAATCTCAGCTGCGTTCATGATTTGAGGCATTTTGTTCAGAAAAGGAGGAATTCTGCTAACTTTGGAAGGCAATATTAGCCAAGGATGGAAGATGAAATATTGGACAGATCGGTCTTGATCACATGACTATAGAGATACTGTGTATCGTATGTATGTGGAGAAAATCTGAAGGAGTAATAGCAAAGAATTTGTTTTAAATAAGTTGGCCTCCTGATGGTGCTATATAAGGCAAATGTGAAAAATGTGCAAAGCTTTTTCCTTGGCCTATAGGGAGTGCGCATACAAAGTTTTCCACTGATCGATGGAGTTAACCCTAACCAAAAGTCTGGGTTTCCGAGGCTAACCCTAACCCTAACCCCACAAATTGGCCTGTTATAGCATCACCATGAGGCTGATTTGAGTAATTTGAAGTGGCATTTCTTCCTGTGCGTGCCCAATTTCATCAGGCATTTATGATGATATTTGTATCCCTGATGTGTTGCCTCTACAAACCACAGTATCCAAAAGGGATATTTGTATCCAAATATGCTCAAACAATTGCAGTTGCCTCTACAAAACTGTCTTGTTTTACGGATCGTACCAGCCCCCCACATCCACACCCCAATCCACCCTTTTGTCTTTTCCCAGGCCAGGAAAAGGAGATATCATTTGGTCTCCTACACATCACTGGCAAGCATCCTGTCATTGAGAGGGTCGAGTACTCTGGCAGCCATCTGAAGTGGCAGGTGACCTCACTGTCGCCTTTTGCTTCCATCTTCCTGAGGAGAGAGAAAAAGCTGGTGAAGCCCCACGGAGCGGTGTTGGTCTGGAAGGATCTGTGCAGCATCGATGAAAGTCACACTTTCCGCATCTATCTCACGGTCAACAGCCCATCGCACATCAAAGTGAGTGGGGAACCAAGATGGAGACAGTATAAACAATAAACTGTTTGGAAGGACTCATTTACTGCCTATTTTATAGGATATCTGTTCATACAAAACAGTTTTGAATCATTAAACGTGAGTCCTCTTTGGTAGCAAGACTAGTCTGACCTAACACCCACAGACAACATCTACAGTATATTCACAGTATGAGCAGTTTTGGATATATTCCCGGAACTCTGTAATGACAATACAAACGTAATAGTGAAGAATGAGATGAAGAATTGATCTTATTTCAACTGTGCTTGGTTAAACAGATCAGCGTGATCGTATATGACTTATATTGAGTAGTAGGCTATTCATAACCTGGCAATCAGTGATGGGCAGTAGCTAGCTACAACTAGCTTAGCTACATAGATTAGCTACATTTCTAAGTAACGTGACAGGGGACCGTACCAATGTTCCCCAGGTTCTATGTTCCCCAGGTTCTATGTTCCCCACTTTACCCCACAAAAAAGGTTCTATGTTCCCCTCTCAACTTAAAAAAGGTTCTATGTTCCCCACTCATCCAAAAATGCAGGAAACATATTTATAATTATTAAACAACTCAAAATACACAATAATGGGGAGAAATTACAAATACTAGGGGGACAGGGGGCACTAGGGACATCTGGGCACCGTATTTTTGTTATAACTGGGCATCTGGGCGAGTGGGCACCTGGACATCTGGGCACTAGGGACATGTGGACATTTGGACGAGTGGGGTGGAGACATCTTGGGCACCTAAATTAGGATTGCCCCCATGTTCTTAGTGCCCAGATGTGTTGGGAACATACCGTAAACTTTTTTTTGGTTGGTGGGGAACAAGCAGTAGATCCTTTTTTTGGTTGAGCGGGGAACATAGAACCTTTTTGTGGGGAGGGTGGGTGGGGAACATAGAACCTTTTTGGGGGGATGTGGGGAACATAGAAGTTCTATGTTAGAACCTGGCGAACATAGAACCTGGGGAACTTAGGGTGGACCCCCGTGAGGGAAGCTTGCTACATTTCTCTGGGAATAGCTTCCGTTGTAGTTGAGCAATATTTAATCAAGATTCTACCACTTTTTCTAGTCACATGTTCAAATACTGGATTCTGATTGGCTAAATTCCGGAGGTTATGGCAGAACAACCGCCGCAGTTGTGTGAGGACGAGATCAATGCGCCTCAGTGTACATCCGGGGACTTCAGGAGGTAGTCGGAACACCTTTCCCCCAACCAACATATGACGGTCGTAGCGGTCCTATGTTTACTAACGTGCGTACGACGTCGCCGATTTATTTGGATCCAATGCAATCCGCCAACTTTAAAGCCCCTTTTCTCTGAACCTATGCCTTTCTGGAAGCGAACAGCCTCTATTTACGGCCGGAACGGTCCTTCTAACTGACGTTAGCTTAGCTGTATGCTAGACATCTTTCTCTGCATGGAGTTGGCGTCATCTGGTGGTGAGTAGAAGATGTTGTTTGTGGAACTATTTGCTGTCGTCGCGGAAGTTTTATAGGCAATAATGATTGTAACTTAATATCCTTGCAAGTTACAACTATGTGTTTTCTTTCATGTATACGGAAAAAAGTGGTAGAAAAGCTATTTACCACTCGGGGTCGGACATTATGCTCTGATAATGTCCTGTGTGAGGGTGTTATCGGACTCGGCTTCGCCTCGTCCGATCACACCCTCACACAGGACATTATCAGAGCATAATGTCCTCTCACTCGGGGTAAATTGCTTACGTAACTAGTGGTGCTGGCGAAAGGGCCTTTCTGTGTGGAGTTTGCAAACTTTGCATGTTCTCCCCGTGTCCCCTAGGGTAGGTACCCTCTCAAAAAACATTATGTAATCCTGGTCTCTATAATGCATCCCCCTGGCCAGCCGGGGCACGTGATGGAGGGGAAAGGAACTGGTTGGAATAATGTGCTCCTTCCATGCGCTACATCCAACCGGGTAAGCTCCCCTGTCAGGTGATAAGAGTCCTCATGCACTGAAGGAAGCATGAGCTCGGTTTGGGGCTGTCCCCAGGTTGGCAGAGGGAGAGCAGCGCCCAGGATTGCCTAAGGCAATTGGCACTGGGTGATAAATGGGTTACAAAATCGTAGGATAAAGATTTATGAGTTTAAAAAAAAATAGTAACTAGTAGTGTAGCTTACTAAATGTTCTAAGTAGCTTGCCCGTCACTCAATCTACCCTTTAATTGTCTGGAAGACACAGACTGTTGTTGTTTTGTTTGTTTTTCCCTTCTCACATGACTCATCTCTTCTCTCCTTCTCTTATTTTGTCCATTGTACGCCTGTTGTCCTTGTGTTTGGCAGGACATATTAAAGGAGCTGCACAACTCAAGTAGGTATTACATGAGGATCGAGAAGAATGCGACCACCTGCTGTCCTCTGGTAGAGAGTCAATACCATCTCATGAGTGAACCACGGGGAGAGATCGAGCCTGAGGTTTGTCTGTTCATTTGTCTTACCATATAAAGGTTAAGGTGTAGTTAAGTGTTACTACTGTATATAGGGCATAGCAGTTTTGTGGTTCCACAGATAGAAAGGGGTCCACCCTATGTTCCACAGGTTCTATGTTCCCCAGGTTCTATGTTCCCACTTCTCCCCCAAAAAGGTTCTATGTTCCCCAGGTTCTATGTTCCCCGCCCACCCTCCCCACAAAAAGGTTCTATGTTCCCCCCTCAACCAAAAAAAGGATCTACTGTATATTCCCCACAAAAAAAAGAAGGGAAAAAAAAAGAAAAAAGGTATATGTTCCCAACTCAAATGCAGGAAATGGTGGGACATCTGGGCACTAAGAACATGTGGGCAATCCTAATTTAGGTGCCCAGTTGCCCAGGTGTCTCCACCCCTTAGTGCCTACTCGTCTATGTGCCCACTCGTAGAAATGCCCAACAGATGCCCAGTCACAACAAAAGTATGATGTCCAGATGTCCCTAGTGCCCCCTGTCCCACTAGTATTCGTAATTTCTCCCCATTTTTGGGTGTTTTGAATTGTTATTAATAATTAGAAATTAATGTTTCCTGCATTTTTGGATGAGTGGGGAACATAGAACCTTTTTTAAGTTGAGCTGGGACCATAGAACCTTTTTTGAGGGGGTAAGTGGGGAACATAGAACCTGGGGAACATAAGACCTTTTTTGTGTAAGCGGGGAACATAGAACCTTTTTTGGGGGGGTACATGGGGAACATAGAACCTGGGGAACATAGAACCTGGGGAACATAGGTACGGTCCCGATAGAAAGCCCTTTTTTCCCACAGAGACTTCAGAGAATATTACATTATTTTAAACCTGGAAACAAGCCATGCAGGGTCCTGGTGAATCATATCAACCATATTTAATTCCATGTCAAAACATATTTGAATATGTAATAATAACAAATACCCATTTTTATGGCTTTTGAATATTTTTTGAAACAACTATTTTATGATCATGATCATGAGCCTGGATGGTTTGCTTCCAGGCTTAAAATATTTTTTATGGGTAAAAATATCTCTGGAACCACAACATGGTTCACAACACTACTATAAATTCCCTATAGGCTACTGTATATTGTATTCATTATGAATTTGTGATGTAAGTGAATTATTAATATTATGTGTGCAGGACTTGATATTCACCCAGGAAAAAAACATGTTGATTGGCTACTATGAAGCATACTATGAGCAGCCACCTCCCTTCAAATTCCATCTTAAAGCGAGTGGTGCTGATATTACTGCATGGACCGCGACCATTCGGCCAGGTATCTCTACACACTCGCCTATAGCTGAGGCCTACTGTAATGTATGTGTTTATTTCTGTTTGATCCTTCTTTGCAGTGTATTTCTGAATAATTATCCCTGTCTTTTGTTCTTGTGTCAGGTGACTTGGTGGTCAGAACTGAGAAAAAGACAAGCACTGGAGATATTGGTAAGTGTAGCGGAGTGACTCACTGCCTCAGCCTGATGGCCTCAAAAGTCTACTTAGTAGTATCTCCCTCGGTCCATAGGAATGTCCATTTGGATCAATGGTTAAGATATTGGACTTTCACGTGGGAGACCCGGATTCGAATCCCGGGCGTTATATAAACACGGTCAATTTGCTTTTCTTTGTGTTATATCATATCATGATCCAGGTAACCAGAATGGTCGCCCCAAAACCTACTCGCCACCACTTTGTTTTTGCAGAATTCTCTGCCCCAGCGGTTCTTGTATTCTTGTTTTACTGAGGTTAACGTTGGGAATAAGTTTATGGGTTTAGGCATAATTTCACTGAAATTACGTTTAGGAATAAGGTTAGGTTTAGGCATAATTTCACTGAAGTTACGTTTAGGAATAAGGTTAGGTTTAGGCATACCGGTAGTTTTACTGAAGTTACGTTTATAGGTTTAGGCATAGTTTTACTGAGGTTTAGTTTAGGAATACGTTTAGGGTTAGGCATAGGCATAGTTTTACTGAGGTTTAGTTTAGGAATACGTTTAGGGTTAGGCATAGGCATAGTTTTACTGAGTTTTAGTTTAGGAATATGTTTAGGGTTAGGCATAGTTTTACAGAGGTTACGTTTAGGAATAAGGTTTAGGCATATTTACTAAAGTTAAGTTTAGGAATAAGGTTTTAAATTTAGGCATTGTTTACTGCGGTTAAGTTTAGGAATAAGGTTAGGTTTAGGCATAGTTTTACAGCAGTTTAATTTAGAAATAAGGTTAGGTTTAGGGATAGTTTTCCCCCGGTTAAATTTAGGAATAAGGTTAGGTCTAGGCATAGTTATACAGTGGTTACGTTTGGAATATGGTTAGGTTTATTGAAGTAACGTAACGTTTAGGAATAAAAGGTGGCGACCCATCTGAGGCAGCCGGATTTGACCAGGCGAGTACGCTTGGGGTGGAGTCGGGCAAGCGTTCTTGTATTCAATTTCCAGATTATAGAACCAGGCAGTAATTTACATAATGTCTTACAGGCAGAAAGCAGAGGTGTGATGCACCGGTAGAAGAAATCACCAATGAGCCAGGTGATTTTTCTGTTTACTAAAGACTTGGAGATATGGGGAGATAGTTGTCTTGTCTGTGAATGGATATGGATAGTTGGATACACCTCTACAGCAGGCCCCAACAACCAGGAGGAGATGGAAAATATCCATGTGTCTTGTTTTCTGTTTCTGTTGTCAACACTGTACTGTTTATGCTGTGTTGCAGAGGATGGAGAGAACACAGAATCAATTCTTCTTCTGAGGAGGATGACCAACACTGTGGAATTAAGTCCAGACAGTGAGAGCAGACTCTTAAACTTTTCGTCATCCTGATGTATCTATAATTACAGCAATGCATTCAGATTTTACAGAAGGCCTAACCCAGATTCATATTCAAATGAGACTTTGTCAGAGACATAAACCTTCCAATGAATAATGACAATAAATAAAAGGTGGAAATATAAGTTATTCAACTATTCATAACCAAGCATCATAGACAATCATACTGAGCTTAAACAAAAACAATGTAATACTTCCTCCAGTTAATATGAGCATTGTGACAATAGTTGAACCACTCATAGCACATGCTTTATTAAGCGTTGGCAAACAGCAATGTACGGATATCTCCAGGGCACGCTGCAGGGACAGTCCTATAATCTATGCTGGGTGACATTGATTCAAAACCTATTCCAATCATAACATGGCCTACATTTTGGTGTTGGTTGTGTAGTTTGACAAAGACCATTCCCACTTGGGTGGTGAATTAAAAGAGAAAATCAATAGGCAGCTAACAATTAAGGTTAGAGAGGGAGGCTTCAACAGCTTGAGGAATATGAAGAGAAATGTAATTATTGCACAGTATCGTTCATGAAACAATTATTGTCTATCTCAATAAAATCAGTCAGGAGGATGGATTTTACATACAGTTTTGTGTAATGTTAGGATTCAGTTTAGTAAAGGACACCCAATAGAATGCCAGCTGCAAGTGTTTATTATTATTTATTAGCAATTATAACAGTTCAGAATGATTCACAGAATGTAATGTTTTTACCAAAGCACACTAAGCATTCACAAGCATGCACGCGAACACACTCCTGGACATTTTTTATTGCAGGTGAGAGCAAATGTTTCATGCAGTGCAATTAAAGGTATCAATGCTATCTATCCCTTCTCTTCCAGGAATCTGCATCCCAGCTAAAGAGATGATCATACACAACAAGACAACACTTCAAAATATTCTGATGGCAGACGTTAGCCATGTCATCCAATGTGTATTTGAAGCAACTCTGCTGGTGGACCGTGAGTACAACAACCTGAGGAGCTTACCTGCCCCATCCGAAGCAGCTGTTGAACTTGTGGACAAAATGATTTTCAAGGGAGAGGAAACTTGCAAGGCCTTCCTGTGTCTGCTACAAGACACAAAACTAACAGCTGTGTATCCTGACCTGAAAGCAATGCCATGGTACAAGTCTCCAGTCCAGTGTCCAGTCCAGACTCCAGTCCAGCATCCAGTTGACTCTGCATCTGCACATTCCCGCTCTTCTCTGGCAAAATCAACTAAATGGTGTTGCGATTGCCAATAGAAAATGTTCTGGCCATTACTGTTTAAGTTTAACTGCACTGGATCCTGTTTTTGAGCTGTGCTAGCCGCTCCAAATATGCAGCTTTGTGTGTATGTCCAATGCAAAATGGACAGTACATCAAATACATACTTCTTCAAGGGTAACATTATCTACAGTTTACCTGCACTGAATGTATGTAATGTCACCCAGCTCTAACCTTCTGTACATTGTATGTTAATAAGGTATCCCTTTGGAGCCAGACTCTCAAGTATTATCCTGGGTGGATAGTAGCTGTAGTATTTCTATACTAGTAAGACACCTCAGGGCGAGGTCGCGCCATGTCTTGGTCGTCTGGCCAGTGATGTATATCGGACCAGTTACCCATATATGGAGACTCCTGGTACCCATATATGGAGATCCATGTTCTGTATTATGGAGATATGTTGTGAGACCCCAAACATGCTTGCTCAGTTATTCTTTATGTGAAAATCCTATGACGTCTATCACATCTGACAGCATACATTGATTGATTGACTAAAGAGTTTATTAGCAGTTTGCAATAGAAAAAGGTACAGTTTAGTAAGCTTTATGGCTTATTTACACAGGAACCACTTTATGTATCTCAGATAACATTGAAAGACAGACGGATAGAACATAGTACTTTACATAGGATAAGATCAACAAAGGTAGAAAAAGGATAGCGTCAAGCAAGTGTCAAAATATAATAAAACAATTGAAAAAGGGGAATGTATATACATTTGGAGGGGGTACAGCATTGTGTAAACCGAGCTATGAAGATATACAAAAAAAGACTAATTTAAAGGTAGCAGCCTTGCTTGTACACAGGGGTGTAGTCCCAATTTAAAATGAAGCAACACAGAACTGAAAGTTCCTATGATCTTTGTGAAAATATGGTCCAATTTATGTTACATTTGATGTTAAAGCAGGGTATGCTGTAGGAGGGGCTTGTGATAATAGGCTTGTGATTATTCTTCTTCGTGTGCTGTATTTTCGGCAAGCTCAAGACAATGTCCCATTTATCCCTGCCGTTGCACGTGACCGTTGGCAGCCAATAGCATTCGAAATGGTACCATCTCTACCAATGAACGTTGATTTCTACAATGATGCCGTCACCCATACAATGGCCAAAAAAAGCTTCATTTGCCTTTCCACCTTTGGCTTTCCACTGTCCATATTTTTTTAGTCTATGCTTATACTGTATGTGCAGTAAATGTCACTCAATGGGGTGTACTGCTGGAAGCTATTTCCTAAATCACCACTAGAGTACAGCATTACCCCATTGATACACTGAGCTTGATCAGCCATAGCAGTGAATGAGGTAGCTTTTTATATTTGTGGATCAGCCTGCCATTAAAAACAACCCATGCTGGCTTTTGGGGGACATTTCTTTTAACATTCTATTTTTTCCATGGACATACCAAATCTTTGTATGATAGGAACCTTTTTTATTTTGAGAACATTCACTGAAGATGCTGTGAGCTTGTAAATCAGCTGTTTTCGGTGTGGTTTAGAAGGAAATAACTTAAGTGCTGATCAAGTACAGAGCCAAGTGTAATGTTTACTGAGGGTTTAAATGCTTAAATGTCTGGGGGGCGGAAAACAACATTAACCCTTTGAAGGTCGCACCAGTAAGAAAGCTGTCAAAAATTATTTCTTTGCATTTTCTATTCCCTTTAGGCAATAATAACAACAATCATTTTTTTTTTTTTTTTACAATACACCACCCAGTTATTAAAATATAAGCCTCTACCAAATGGTAGACATGTCATTAAAGGTGCATTTAATAGGGTAACATTTTTAACTGATAGCTATACAAATGAAACTTCTCCAGTTGATTACTTACATTAAAACAAAACATTTTTGTATTACAAGTTTTCTGAAATTATATTTTTTAAATATGCAAATAAGGCATGATAGAGGACATGGGTGCCAGAATGAAGGAGCCGGCAAGATCAGCTCATGAACAAACCTGGAAGAAACACTATTTATGAACGACTGAGATCTTTGTCATATAATCTGTTCAGGAATATAAAAGAAAATATATGAAAGGTATTTTTACAATCACTTGCTTTTCGATGTGCATAGTGCATAATTAAATAATAATAACAGTAAATAATAATCGTTTCTGTCTCTTAAGTATCGCGAGATTTGGTTCACAGACAGGAAACGGTGGATAGTCTCGCGATACTGGCACCCATGGTGAGCTCCATGGCTGGACATGGCATATCCCTGTTTTCACGTGATGTCCCTACCTCCTATTTACCTTGGTGTCAGATTTCCTCTGTGTCACATGACTTGGAAAGCATGCTGTGTGAAGTCACTGCACCCTCAGGAGACTCCATTTCTTCTAGTTTTTTACTATTTGTCGTCGCCATCACTGTGCCAACTCACTACTGCCGCGCAGGTCAGAGGACCGATCTGCGTACTGCAGACAGACTCGAAATGCACCGCATTAACAGAGCATTAGTCTTCTTGTGTGTTATTCAGCTCTGCGACGTTGGAAGCGTTGTTTCGTAAAAACAGTCTTCAACTAGGAAAAGTGTCTCTGTCAGGTGGATTATTTTCCATTTCACCCTAGAAATGTATTTTAATCGTGTGGTGGGGGGCTCAGACCGCGTCCACTAAGTAGAGTAGCCTAAGCTTCCATCTGTCCACTGATACCTTTGGTTTGATGAGGGGCGAAACAGTTTTTGTGATTTTCGGACCAGACGGCTGTGTTTTCCGGTTTTGCCAAGGAATACGGAGGTAGAGGAACATAGCGTTAGGGAGAACTCCACTAAAGCTATGGACCAGAGCTACGCGCACCTCTGCTTCAAGCAGATTACATTTATTCATGGATTTCACAGCTTCATAGACTTATCGACAGCACTCTTGTGTTTTGGTTTGTTGGCTTATCTTTTCTATGTTGTAGGCTAATCATGTTAATATTGTTTTCAGATATTCAATACTTGGTCAATTTGACCGTTGGCTCTGTACTTGGTCTGCTCTTTTTTCCCCATCTTCACCAAAACTACCAGTATTTGCCTCTTTGCTCAGTATGGGGATTCTAGGGATCATGTGGTTATCACACAAACATTTGGTAGCAACTCTCCAGAACTACTTGTGGGTCCCGGACCCCCTGTTGAAAACCCCTGAGATAATCAACTTAATAAAGAACAGTGGTTCTTCACCTTTTCTGGATCAGGTTCCACTTGAAAATCATGGAAATGTTTATTAGTATATAATTGTTTGTGTACATTTTCAGAGCATGTTTGTTTAAAACAAGATCGCAGTTGCACTGCCTGCGAACTTGACATCTTTGTACTATTATAGCCATTTTTTTGCTTGAAGCGAGCCCAAACAATATTTTCTAGTTTTATACATTTCCAGTCATGAATATGGAGGGGCAGTCGACTGAGAGATTATTCAAATCCTGTGTTTTCACAGGCAGCACACTTTGTTCGTTCTGCATTCAACTGCTGTAGGGTGGAAACCTTGTATGTCCAAAATATGTATACGTTTCAGAAAAGGAAAAAGAAATACATGAAACAACCTGTTTTCCAGTGGATTCAATGGAGTTATTATTTAATCACACACTTTTGCTTATACTTCAGGGACGTGCAGAGAATGTTACAGAGGCAGGGGCTGAAATTTCTAAAAGGGCCTCCAAGCTCACAAGTCGGCTATTTTCGAAGCTTGATTTCTACACAGAGAGGGAAATTCTTTCAACATAAGATGCTGCATTCAAGTTCAGGAGAGTTTGGACAAGGCAATTCTCTTGAATGCTGCCATCAGGTATGGAAAGGGAGCATTTGCATTTCTTTCACCATAGTGAAAAGTGCATTCATGGTCTGGAGACGGCACTTTTTTACAGGCGGATAAAAGGGCAGGGGCTCAAGCCCCCTTTGATGTATGTGTGCGCGTGCCTGCTTGTCAGCAAAAATAGCAGATATGCTATTTCTTCTTTTGTGTGTCGTTGACATCGTAATATATAAAAAAAATCACACCCAATGTGAAGTGAGCGGTGGTCGTGCTTGCATAACGTCTTCAGACTAGGATTTGAGTCTATGCTACACACACACACGTTTTGCTATGGCAAAACGCTGAGGAAAAAGGCTACAGACACACACACAGCCACTCTATGGAGCGGTTTACCTCCGCTCAAAAAGAAAAAACAATAGGCATACAGGAAATGTTGAAATATGGAGATACAAGGTTTCTGCCCGACAGCAGTGCTTTGTAGTATTTATTGGTTCATGCTAGTGAACAAGTCAAGTCAAGTCATGTTTTTATGGGTAGACAGGCTGGGAGGACGGATAGAGATCCTGATGGATATTCATCGCTACAGGAGTTCAGCGTGTCATCCCTCACCTGTGATGAAAGAAGATGGCGGCTGAAAGAACATCAGTCCATTGTTTATCTCTTAGGAGCATGACACGTATACATTCAGGAAGAGAGCCTCGCATAACGGTGTATCGGTCACTTACTGAGGCTATAATCTTCCACTGAAAAAAAAATAAAAAAAATCTTGACTGTTTAAATTAAAGTAGCAATACCACTGCATAAAAAAATGAAGTGAGCGGTGCTATTTATGAGTTAAAAAGCTTGGCTTGTGTGACCCTGGCCATACGTCTAACAGACACCGATTGACCAGACAGTCCGAACAGACATGGGACAAACGGACATAGCCAGATGTAGGAGCGGTTAGCACCGCTCAAAAGTACTACAAGTAAAACACAAGTAAAAGGTATGTATTAAAAAAGATTATCAGTAAAAGTACAAAAGTATTAAGTATTGTTCTACAAGTGTACTTTTTTACTCCACTGCAGCTGAGTCATAGTGTCCCCTGACTTTGTCTGAGTACTCATTGTGTACCCGTCTGTGTCCCTTTTGTGCCCATATATGGAGATCTCTGTATCAATCTGTCCTTGTCGCTATGCCCATACATGGAGAACCTTGATGTCATCAGTATATACCCACATATTGGCATGCCCATATATGAACGTATCCATACATGGAGCTGACTGAGTTGTTTACGCCTGATGCCATGACGACACATGTTGAGGTTAGAAAACACACTCCATATTCGGGCGTGGCTGCATTGGGAACTTTTATGGTTATGGCGTGATGATGTGGTCCGCTTGCCCGCTCTCCCTTTAGCCAATTTTAATATAGGATTTATCCAAAACATGCATAAAGTCCTATAGCCTAGCGTTTCATACAATTTTGAAAAGAATATTCCTGAGGTCGGCTACTGTATGGTTTGATGCCAATACTTTTATTTTATTTACATTTTTTACATTTACTAAAATGAAGTGAACTATTCAATAGCCTACTACTTTCACTTTTACTTATCTGACCACTGCTGTTCTCCCTTTGAACTCTAGTCCTGTACAGCAGGGGTTCTCAACTTGTGGGTCGGGACCGCCAGGAGGGTCCCCAAATTATTTTGGGAGGTCCTCCAGATGATTAACTTAATGTGCAACATTGTTTTCTCAGTATAATAAACCACCATAACGTTTGTGTATAGAGGGTATTGCACATTTCTTAAGTGACAATGTAAGGACTTCTAAAATGACAACTTAAACATTGGCCAAATTGTCAAATATTAGAGGTAGAAATTGTGAAAATAGCCGGTTGATCGGCTAACCGTGTTATACAAAATGTAATGCCTCAACTCTTGCGTGCTCGTCAGGGTGGGGAGTCCTCAGTTAAAAATATGATTATTTTGGGGGTCGCGGCCTGAAAAGGTTGAGAACCACTGCTGTACAGGGACTTCCTGCCCTGTGTACACACACACACACACAGACACACATGCACGCGCACACACACACACACACACACACACACACACACACACACACACACACACACACAGAGTGAGAGAGAGAGAGAGAGAGAGAGAGAGAGACAGAAACACGCACACTCACACAAACACACAATTCCTACAGACTATGCCCTTGTATGACTCTCCTCGCAGTGTTTCATGGTCAATTAATGGCTCTCCTTAGTCTCCGTGATTCCAAAACAAACACATTGAGATCAATCCATTTATTAATGAGCCCTAATGATCGTGGACCAGGGCTTTTTCACACAGTCTCCTTGAAGCGCTCCTTTGTTCTATTCATAACGCTGATCATATAGATTTTTAATGGCTAAATAATTTATCTCTATCCTGACGCACATGCGGGAGGAGAGAGGAGGTGGTTTGGTTTGAAGGCCTGCACACAAGACCACTGAGATGTCTTAAAGGGATATTCCACTTTCAACAGGGAAACAGCTTATGCTATGGGCTTTTCTCCACATGCACACCCATTTTAACCATGATAGATTCATTAAAAACACCCATTATTTTTTTCTGGTGACTCATAATACCCTCCTAATATGTGAGCATGCCGTGTTTTTTCCCATAACTTTTTTCATTTATTTGTAATAATTATTTGGGAAAATGGAAAAAATGAAATACAAAGAATAATTATTAAAAATAAATGAAAGAAGTTATTGAAAAAACACGGCCTGCTCACGTATTAGGAAGGTAGTATGAGTCACCAGAAAAAATAATGGGTGTTTTTAATGAATCTATCATGGTTAAAATTAGCCCCATATAGAACCTCACCCGTCGCTGCGCTCCGGAGATGAGGTCCTAGAAACATGGCCACCGGAATCTTGCGACAGCCTCCACATCACAGTTGGAAAACACACAAAACGAAATTTTGTCCAAAAAGTAACGGCAGTTCCGAGCTCCCAGGTTGTGAAAACCTAACAGCGGTACATAAAACTTGAACCGCGGCATGAAACAACCCCTTAAAATCGCTAGTTTTGTCAGCCGGTAATGTTTACAAGCCTGGAAGTTGCAGCCGGAATGGCAGCATTAGCGCCCTCTCTGGTCGAACGTAGCCCCAACCGTCGCTGCATTCGAACAGACATTCGACCAGAGAGGGCGCTAATGCTGCCATTCCGGCGGCAACTTCCAGGCTTGTAAACATTACCGGCTGACAAAACTAGCGATTTTAAGGGGTTGTTTCATGCCGCGGTTCAAGTTTTATGTACCGCTGTTAGGTTTTCACAACCTGGGAGCTCGGAACTGCCGTTACTTTTTGGACAAAATTTCGTTTTGTGTGTTTTCCAACTGTGATGTGGAGGCTGTCGCAAGATTCCGGTGGACATGTTTCTAGGACCTCATCTCGGAGCACAACAGGACGCAGTGACGGGTGAGGTTCTATATGGGGCTAGGTTAAAATGGAGTTTGAAGTTACAATGGGTGTATGGGGAGAGGCCTGGAGGCAGTGGAGGGCCTGGTAACATTTACGTCAAATATCTAAATATTGAATCAAGCAAATAAAAAACTGTCCAGGGTGTTCATAAAAGCCTGATTTAATAGACGATAAAATGACCAAAAGTTTTTTGAAAGTGGAATATCCCTTTAATAGGATAGAATCAACCGCATGTTCACGCACGTACTGTAACCAGTTGTGGACAGAAACTAAGCTCAGGGCTCAGAAATGACATTTTAAAATATATTTTCATGAACGGAAATGCCAGCTTGCATTACTCGGATTCAGGAGCTGTAGTTCCAGACTAGCCTAGTAAACGAATGGTTTCCGGAAGAGGGCGGGTACGAGGCTAGTTCCAGTATATAGCCTAGCATTCGGAGATTGTAGAATAGGCTAGTTGTCTGGCTACACGAGACTACTGACTTTGACCGCTATTTACAGCATAACTTTCCCCCACAATAACAGAAAACAGAAAAGACATAGAGCCCTGAGGGACTTTGGTCAACTTTATAGGATTTAAGTGTTTAAGGCAAGCCCATGCATACACGCTCCTTCCCACGTCCAAACATCGTTGGGAAACAAGGGAGGTGAGATAACTAGATTTTTACATTCAGAACTTTTGATACCTTTTCTGGATGCTCCTGCTGCACCTCCAGATGTCACAAGTTCAGAAAGCCCTGCCCAAAACCGACAGAGAGAAAATAAATTGGGCTAATTTTTCCCCCCACACTTGAGAGCATAATAATGATATCATGATATAGCTATCAATAGAAGTAAAATAAATGAATGAATACAGAAACAAAATAATGTTCTTGTTCTTGAGTATTTTCACACCACAAGTTCCAAAAAGTCCAATCTTAAATTACTTCCTAATCCATGATTTCATCAGCAGTACCAAGACCATTCAAATCATGACATTCACCTATCATGTCAACATTTTTTCCAGACTTGACTTTTTCCAGTCCATGACGCTACACCTCTGCTTGAAATGAATGGGTGCAGTCCTCATGCTAGACACTAGAGGGCGATGCAACTCTATTAAAGGAAAAACAAACAACCATGACAGTAAAATGGTTCTGAAAGCATTTGAGGTGAGAAATAGGCAATGCAGTAATATGAACAGGCTTTTTATACATGCCAATATAAAAGATGCCCAGGCAGAGTCGCTATGAGGAAGTTCCATTGGGCTTTGACCCTGCCCCATCCCTCACTGACACTCTCAGCCCCTGTTTCACCTTATAGGGGCTGATCTAATCATAAAGATATATGCAGTAATGTCAAGTATTGTTGGCCATTAATACTTTATCAAGAGAGGTCAGATTCCCACTATGAACCTCCCATATATCAATCTACCTCCAAAGATCCTTCAACCACAATACTAGAGAGACCAATAATAGCTTCAAAGTGCCCCAGCTCCCATTAATACTCTGGCTTCAAGGTACCATGGCTCCCAGCAATACTCTAGCTTCAAGGCAGTCCAGTTCCCATCAGGGAAAGCTCCTGTATATCGACACGATAAGTGAAGACTGCTAATAGTCAATCATAGCTATCTCTGGATCACATGAGCAGAGGCAACAGAGGTTAAAGATGCAGTGAAATGAAGATAAAAAAAATCCACTTTTAGAGCATATCTGTAGTGATAATAACACTAGATGCCAAAAAAGTGGACAATTCCTGTGTTTGTGTATTATAACAACACAATGACAGCCCAAAGTACAGCCCCTAAAACAAAACGTCATGTGTGAAGATGTACGTTTAGCCTACTCTATATAATTCATGAGGTCAGAATGATTGACAGTTGCCTGTGTCAATCAACTTCAACTACTCCCTGCGAGCCACCGTTCACTGCGTTGGTTTGCGTGGCTCCCCCCTTCCCCCTCCTTCCCGTTCGTCCTCTCTGCACAGCAGAGCGCTGGCCTACCTCCAGTTCAGCCAATCACAAGCCGCGGCCGACGTCTCATCTCCTATGAACACAAATTGTTTCCATAGCCGCTGCCTTGTTACAGTCTATGGGAGCGCTGTTACGGAAAAGCTGTGGCACTCAGCGTCGATTGTCAGCCCGCCTTCTTTGCATATTAATGTCTTGAATTAATTTTGGCCCGCCAACTTTTTGACGGTCAAATCACATTCCTCCCGGCACTATAACCCACCTTCCTGGCCCGTTTCACTGGGAAATGCGTCACCATACGGAAGTGGAGCAAGTGGAGCACTTCCGTTGCAGTGCGACTTTAATTCTGATCAACAGCCCTACTACGGTGGGCCCAGTACTTGTTGTGTTCACATGCGTTTTGTCTACCTTGCTGTGCTTTTCTTCAGGTTTATACAAGAAGTCTAAAGCGCCTTTCAGACGGAGCGCGGTTGCCGCGTCCTAGCAATACATTTTCAATGAGAGGCTGAGAAGTTTAGGGGCGGCGAGGCGAGCGGGCGTGTGAAAGGCCCTTAAGGAGGTTGGCTCGGTTCAGATGAATATGATAAAGAGGAAAAGAGAACAGAGAGATAGAGAGAGAGAGATATCTGACCTGATTTGTCAAACATGCAGGCAAGATCTGCATTTCTATATGACAAATCTTTTTGATTGAGTGGGAACACAAGAGGAAACACTAGACCTCCTCTGAAGTCACCCGCACACAACATGCAATACATTTTTTAACACAGAGACCTGCTCTCACACTCCACAGGGTTTCTTTTATTGGCTGGATTTCGGTCTCATCACCTTTTGTCCCAGAAGAAGACGTGTGAGGATCCAAATGCTGTGATCAACTTTTGATGCCGAGTATAAAATAATGAGTTGTGAGCCTTCTGTTCTTGAATTCATACGCAGTGCTGTACGGTTTGGCTCAGCATCAACATAGAGGCAATATAGGGGCTGTGCTGTGAGTACATTTATGAATATAGCAAAAGGATGCACGAACGCATGCACGCACACACACAGCAGGAGAGGAAATAGTTGCTATTTAGACTTTCTTCACACCCACAGGCAGACAGACGGACAGACAGACAGACAGACAGACAGACAGACAGACAGACAGACAGACAGACAGACAGATATACAAGCAGACAGACAGACATACAGGCGGACAGACAGAGTAACTCCTAGACCTGGTTTTAAAACAGTCGGCTGCCTTTAATGCAACATGACAAGGACACAGGGGGAAGGTTAACCCAAGAAGGAAGTGCTGTCAGCGGGCCAACAGCTCTGAACAAACCCCTTCACTAACCTCCAATGACACACTGTATGCAACTTTGATCACCATAGAGTGCACCTCAACCAGACCACCCTCGGTCAATGACGTGGGTTTAAAGTTATTAATGACATAATAACCTCCCTGTCCAATCTCTACACATTAGTGAGTCACTATTTTCACAATGAAGCCTCACTAATGACAGTGGTGAAGACTGGCTCCTCGTGTTCCTGGTCTGAAGACATCCACTTCATCCATGGTTGGCACTTGGCAGACAGCAATTTTATTTTATTTTTCCTCTCCCTGTCTCTCCCTTCTGTCATTCATCAGCAGATCTGCACTGATAGATCTGCACTGATAGTCAGTTCAGCAAAAGCTATGGCAACATGACTGGTGTCGCACGCGTGCAAAGACACCATGCAGTCATTTTGCCTTACCTTAGCAACAGAACAGGCACGATGAATTTATTTTAAGTACATTTTTTTTTTCCCCCTGTAGCCAAAAATGTAAATGGGACATTACGCATACCGAGCACTTTAAAGTGCGGGTGCCATGATTTTTTCCCCCCTCTAAAACATGATTATCTACTATTATGATTATACTAGGAGGAAGATTTTTTTCAAAAAAGTGTACAGAAAGAGTTAAAATTACGTTTTTATGTGGCCACACCCACCAGTTCATTGGTATGCGTGGTTGTCATGGTGGGTGGTGACCCAGCTGAAGTTAGCCACACCCACGTATGTTGGGTGACTGGTAATTAGAGGAGGGGTTGATTCTGTGATGTAATAAGTATCTGTGTTTTTGGACCGGCACGTTTGACCCCACAAGGTGGCAGCCTCCAGCTAAAACCCAAATAGAAAGGCAATACATAATTGCTCATAACAACCACACCAGGGGGTCTAATGAAGTACTGTCAACCTCCTAGACACATGAAAACCAGAAAAAGTACAAAACTATGGCACCGCCTCTTTAAGTACATTTTGATACCAATACCTTTGTACTTCTACTCGAGTAAATTCAGTATCCCGGACCTTTACTTGTAACAGAATATTTTCTAAAATGCGATATCACAGTATTTAGTACTTGTCCCACCACTGTGTCAACAGGAGGTTGTGGAGGTGTTTGGGAACCAGTGAAGTACAGAGCCTAGTGTTCTCCAACCAGTGATTCATGTGTTTACCTCCTGAAGCTCCATCCTTTATCAGTGTTGTTGTGGAGGAAAACGCCCCGGCCGGCGTCCAGCATGATTAATTACACTCACACACTCTCTATTGGCGATGGAAGGTTATTGTATCGAGCTGCCGCTCTCACTGCACTGCATGGAACTGGCTCACGCGCACGCACGCAGGCATACACACACACACACACACACACACACACACACACACACACACACACACACACACACACACACACACACACACACACACACACACGTTACAATACTTGTGAGGACATCATCATTTTAGGATGGTAATTGGTAACTATATATATAAAAAAAATCACCTTTTTTATTTGCAATTCTTTTTTTACACTTTTCCTAAAGCCTGAGTTGTACTTGCACGCCGGTGTCACATACAGAAAAAATTGCAGATTAGCACTGTGACACGTGAGCTTGTAGATCTGCTATTTTCGGTGCGTGACACGGGTGCACGACTATATAAATCAGGCATAACTCTAACCCTAATCCATAAACCTTAGAGGGGAGAACCACCCATTTTCAACATTGAACTATATGTCATTAATATACCTTTGAGTTGTTATGAGGAAATAAGAAAAAAAGTCCCCCCGCTTCTGTGTTGCCTAGAACTGGAGGATTTATTTTGGGGTTTGGCTGGCTTGCAAAGTACACCGTGATGACATCATGTACAACTCTAAGGTATATTAATGACAGTTCAATGTTGAAAATGGGTGGTTCTCCCCTTCAAACCTAACCTCTTAAAATGCTTGCCCATTGTCCTCACAATTTCTAATTTGTCAAGTTCTATACTGGGGACATTTGTCCCTCACCCCAAACCGCTGCTCCATCAATAAACAGACCTGTCCCATGCTACGTCCTCAGACCCTGCTCTATTCACTGTCACTTTATACACCACTGCTTCTCAAAGGGTCTGAGGAGGACCCCACTTTGAGACCCCTGGGACCCGCAAGGGTTCATTTGTTTCCATTTGTACACTCTCAGACAGTGACAGAGCTGCAGGGTCCATTTGGTTCCATTTGTACACTCAGACAGTGACAGAGCTGCAGGGTCCATTTTGTTCCACTCTCAGACAGTTACAGAGCTTATTGTGGATAAGAATGTGTGTGTGTGATTAGCAGCTCATCTCTGTGTAGTGTGTACACAAGTTCATTAGCTCTCCTATGACACAAAAGGGGACCAGTTGTCAGTCAGTCAGTCAGTCAATCAATCAATCAATCAATCAATCAATCAATCAATCACTCAATCAATCAATCAATCAATCAATCAATCAATCAATCAATCAATCAACAAGAACATCAGTTCTACTCTCCCCTGTGAACATTTCTTGTATCCATCTAGTACAAGCAGCGTATGATTCTGTTGAATGTCTATAGTCTGAGCCTGTTAAATGCCCATATATGGACATGCCTCAAGTCACCGTACGGACGTGGGAAGTTTACATTTGTTTGTCTCGCCAAACACTCCCATACATGGACATGCATGCCTGTAGTACTGACAGTACTGACATCACTCGTTGCCTATATTTATCCTCGAAGTTGTATGTCTGGACCATTATGCCCGTATATGGACATTGACGTGCCCGTATATGGACATGGACATGCCTGACATGTCAGTACTGACATCACTCTTTACCACAAGTCTGTGTTTCTGGACTCTAGACTTTGGAGTCTTGCACAGGAGCACTCCAACCCATAGACCTGTTCCAGGACATGAACTGGCCTCTCAAGCCACTCTCTGACCGCCCATGGACGCTAATAATCATCCTGTCTCCGACTCACAGGGCTCAGCTTCCACTAGTTCGAACGTCGATAGCCAACATGTTCAGTACAGCACACTCTTGGAACATCTCATTGGTGACAAGAGGCCAATAAAGGACCTGAATCCCTCCATTATGGGCATGCTGCCGATGGCCCACAAAAGTGAGGAGCAGAAAGCGCTGGAAAGAGCGATGGAGAGCTGTACCTTCAAGACGGTCCTGTCGTGTGTTGCAGGGTTCGTCCTCGGAGGAGCGTTTGGAGTTTTCACCGCTGGCATCGACACCAACGTTGGCTTTGACCCCAAAGACCAGCTGAAAACGCCGACGGCACGAGAGGTCCTCAAGGACATGGGCCAGAGAGGGATGTCATACGCGAAGAACTTTGCCATCGTGGGCGCCATGTTCTCCTGCACGGAGTGCGTCATTGAATCGCACAGAGGGAAGTCGGACTGGAAGAACGCGGTTTACAGTGGCTGTGTCACTGGGGGACTCATTGGATTGCGTGCTGGTCCCAAGGCAGGCATGCTGGGATGTGGAAGCTTTGCAGCTTTCTCTGGTGCTATTGAATATTACCTTCGACGAGCTTGACCCAAGATGAAAATAGCAAGACATTTCCGGTTTACTTCCTGTATCTGTGTGAAGTGGGCAGACGCCTGAAAGGTCCTTAGTGTCGCAAGCTGCCTTAAGACGGTTCTTTATGAAAAGCTTGACTGATTATGTCCATTTGACGGATTGTCGTTCGCTTTATAGTACTCTGTGATTTGCCATGACTAGAATGTTCGTCAAGCTAAAGCCAGACAAGCTATGGTGTCAAAGGAGTGTAAACACTTGACTTCCGGACGGTCTGCCTTCAAAATAAGAACATGAGTCCTTGGAAAGTAAGTGTTTTACTTTCGGTCAGAGCAATTCAGAATACGATTTATTTTCTTTTTCTTTTTAAGTAAAGTAAAGTAACTAGTTACTTTTATAATTGTGGGCTCGCCTGAAAGGCTAGAACACTATGTTATCTTCATTATTTATTTACCAAGTTCCGCCACGACAGTACAAAGCCTTAGCCAATGAGGTGCAATTGAGGTGCGGAAAATCTGGGAGTGGTGTTAGCTGGAGTATTGGTTGAGCTTCACATGACAGTTAGTACGCTGCAGAATATAGTCACGAGCGAGCCCACACTGTTTCGTAGGAAGAGACTAACAGTATTTCTAGTTTAGTAAGTAGTAACATAACTAGTTACTTTTTCACAGGGTAACTAACTAATAACTATAACTAGTTACTTTTTAAAAGTAACTTGCCCAACACTGCCCACTGCTGCCCTATATAAATGCACCATTTACCATTTACTTTGAGAACCAATGCACACCATGGGATGATGAGGAGCCACTGAGCCAGATGAATGTGTAGCAACAGTACAGACTGACATTGTCTGTGTCTTACTGTCTTTAGACCACAGATAACAAACTCACGGTGTCGACCTACAGATTTAAATGCCATAAGCATTTTTGAACATCACATGATTAAAAAAGAAAGAAAGAAAAAAGAAGAAGAAAGAAGCATACATCATATGAGAGCATGAGTATGTGATTCATTCATCATTTCAACTTCAATCAAGTATAATTATAGGTGAATCATAGCTAATATTGAACTTACTTTTATCTATAAAAGAAGCTTTCAGATGTGGTTCAAAAGAAAATGGGGGGAAAAACCTTAGATCTGAAATAAAGGATGATTAAACTGTGACGGATGACTCACTGTGTTTATGTATGAGTCAGAAATGAACAGAGGAGTCTGTTCCGATGTATGAATGAATGAACCACTGTAAAGCGCTTTGAGTACTTAGAAAAGTGCTGTAAAAATGCAATTCAATGTTTTCATGTAACCCTGAAAGGTTAACCAGTTGTTCTCAAGGCGGGGCAGTGAGGTGGTTCCAGGGGGGTCCCCATCTAAATGTGTTAACATAGCATTAAAAATTTAGCCAATATAACCCTATACAGTACATCAGCTGTTTGAAATTAGCCAGTCTACAACGCATTACTGTTAACCATAGTCAGTACCCATAGTCAACCAACCATAGTCAGTACCACTCATTACTGTCAATCATAGTCACTCAGTACCCGTACCAACCTGTTAATGTGATTTTATCATGCATGCTTGTGGATATATTCAAGCGAATATTTGAGTTCATGGTAATTCTAAATGTTTATTCTGTTTTGTAGTTGTATTTTCAGACCACATTCACACATTCACATTTTACCGGACTTAAATTATAGGATGATCATTTTTTGACAAAGATGATTCCTTCGTTGAGATTACGGTAGTTAGTTTTGCAGTATCTGTTTGTTTTAATGTATTGTAAAGCCTAGTTTTTGTTTCTATTTCAAAATGTTTTTTTTTTTTTCAATTCTAGTTGTATAGTTACTTTTTTGTTTTAGCTGACTATAATACCCCTGTCACAGACAATGACCGTGAGATGTAGAGCAACACTGAAGTTGGCACACAGCGGTTTCTTTTGCTGGCACCGGCACTGACTGCAGCCGACAACTTGTGCTAAAAGCTCCTCAACATCATGCCATGTCACAAGTGTCCTTTCTCCACTTTGACACAGCTGTCTTTCAGTGTGTGACTATGGATGGCCTCTTTCATTGCCTCTCTTCCATAATTGAAGCAAAAAAGACATTAAAAAACTGAGTCTGCCAGCTTGAAACGCTCGCTAATTGCCGTGGTGGCATGTTTCACTACAGTGGAAGTAAACATGACTCCTCAACCGTTCAGCAGATGACAGGAATCTGCCGATGTGTATAATGTGAGTAACATGCATATTAAGAATATAACCTAGCTCTGGTCCATAGCGTTAGGCGTTCTCCATAACGTTATATCAGTAATGATCCGGTGCGCCCGGAGGAAACTCTGCGCACCTCTTGTCTGTTGTAAAAAAAAGAAGAAAAAAAATACAGTTTCGCTACTCACCAAAACATAGATGGCTTTTGGGAGTTGAAATCCTACTTTCCTTAGTGGGAACACTTTGAGCCCCCCAGCTCACGTCTAAAATACGTTTTGGCCAGAAAAGAAAATATTTCACTGGAAGGTGAAAATCTGGTCAATGGACATTTCTAGGGGAAATCTCTCTCTTTCGACGAGTCATTTTTAAATGACCACCAAAAAGGTTATCGACATTTGCTTATGGTTATAGTTTCCCTCTTTATTTTATTGATTGGTCTTCATCTACCCATTCTGTTGCTACATTTGAGACTGTTTTCTGCGTGTTGTTTACAAAAACGTCCACTGGGTGGCAGAGTTTCCCAATAGTTACCTGTTGCTTTCTGTCATTTCATAAGTCACCTTGGGGGGAATTCTGGGAGATTTCTAAAAAGCAAGATGGCGGCAGCCAGTCTAGAAGGAACTTATAAATAATAAGTTCATGTTTAACACCCCTTGGAAGGCGGAATGAGGTTAGTAAGATGAATAAGATGAACATTTCATAAAGTGCCAAGTGTGTGTGTTTACTTTAGGTTAGAAATATCGTTTTTACTGCTCAAATGTAAGCACTTATTATTAGCCATGTCAAAAATAATGCAACACATGTTAGGCTTAGTCTAAGCATAATGTTTTGTCAAGGTGAATTTGATATTCTGATTTCACTATATTGTCCTAAGAGGTCCTATTTGTACAATTTAAGAGTTGGTTTGTTTCTTGTAAAGCCCAACTTTAGCCATTTTAGTATTTTTAACTATAGACTCATTTTCTGTAATATGTTTTTCCTATAGTTTCACGGTGCTTCGAATGGTGCTTATGCATGGTGCTACCAATGGTGTTTATGGTGCCTTTAATGGTGCTCCAAGATGCTCCACCAAAAATAAACAGCATCTGTCAGAAACTCCACTGTCTCATCACTATCGTCCAGTACCAATCTGGGGGGCTGTTACACCCTTAAGCCGTCTTTGTTTTGGTGAGTAGCGAAACTATTTTTAATTTCTACAACAGACAAGAGGTTCACAGCTTTTCCTGTGGGCGCACCGGCTCATTACGGGGGGAAATATTGCTCTTTCGAACGACCGCCATTTCGACAAAGGAGCGTCGGGAGGGTTAGCGACTCACCCCACAGAGGTTAGGGTTAGGGTAAGGGTTAGAGTCGGATGTTGAACAGATGACACGTAGTAACAGCGAAACGCTCCCTCATTACTGCATAGCGTTAAGAACGCCTTCTAACGTTATGGACCAGAGCTATAGGTATAACCCTGTTTATACGGTGTGCGTGCGCGTGCGTGCGTGCGTGCGTGGCTGCACCCCCGTGCTGACATACTGTACAGTACTCTGCTAAGTGTATTTTAAATTAGGCTGAAGGTAAGGTCGATTTCCAAAAATAACTGTTCTTAAGATGCTTTGCACTGCACAACACTGGCACGCAACAAAGTTCACATCAGGTTTCACTTGCCACGTCAGAAAAAAAAGAACAATACATGGAGGCCAGAAAGAGGAAGATTATAAAGAAGTGCTGATGTGTGTGAAATTATTACCAAGATAGGGCTCACTTATCTTCTCTTGTCCTCCCCTTTATTGATCCATGTCACACTTGTGTGCAAGACCAAAAATGTGTGCTGTGGTGGTACATTTCCACCACAGTCTCTTTCCTTATAAGTTTAGTTCCGCGAGGCCGACTCTCTCATTGACACGTATGGACAAAAACATTTGGGGGACGTACAGTACAGTCTATATACACGGATGAACGCGATCTAGACGGGCAATTCTCATTATTTCTACGTGTCATTTGTTCGACTAAGGGTTAGGGTTAGGGTTAGGTTTTAGGTTAACCCTAAAACGACATTCCGTCCTGCGCGATCTTGCCCTATGTGCGACCTCTCCATTTTCGCCATTAGGCGTCTTAGTGGTTAGTGAATTAATTTTCCTCATTGACTTACCTTATATATCCATATGGAGCTATATCCATATCTGGAGTTTGTACAGAAGTTTGTCAACAAATAAAAACTAGACTAAAATGTTAGGGATGGACTAGTGAACACTGGTGCGTGTGCGTGCGTGTGACGACTAAAACTAGATTAACTAGAATTACATTGGCTTGAAAATGCTCGAATTGCAGTCTAAATAAAAACAGGATGAGGTTGACTAAATGTGATACGGTGATTGAAGGGTTATTGAAACTGGACTAAGACTGATATGAAATAAAAGAATGGCTGATAAAAGTAACTCTAGTATGTACTGTATGCATACATGTGCCACACTCATAAATGGCTCACCGCATTTGTTTTTTAGATTATTATACATAAATCATAAAAAAATCGTATCAAACCAATTACAGTTGTGCATGCTTGTCATTTCGGTGTCTTCTCAGATTACCCGACTGAAATCCTTGCCACACTCTTCACATTGGAAAGGTTTTTTTCACCCACTGTGCATGTACATGCTGGTGCGTCTTGAGACCTCCGGCCCGGTCGAAGGCCTTGTCGCACTAGCTGCTTACAGTAGAAAGGTATCTCTCAAGCTGTGTCCAAACATGAAGCTATTTCTTCTGTTCTAGTCGCTTCTATCGCTTCACTCTGGTCGCGCAGGTCCGTGTTGGTAAAAAATCATGTCCCGTTGGAATCATGGCGAAACACCCGGAAGAAAGGGAGTCCCAACTCCAAACACCAAAAACATGTCCATGTCTCCGGACAACTGATTGGCTATCAGGACGCGATGGGTGGAGTGGGGGTGAAGCGAAGGTCGCTTCAGTTGGACTTTTCCAAGTGGAGCGAAGATACGAGGCGACTGTTCGCCCGCCGCCCCTTTCGGATGGTTCGCGCCGCGCTCGGTCGCGCGTCGTCTCGTCTTTGCATTGGCTTTGTATGTAATCGAACCACGCAGGTTTGGACGCAGCTTTACAGTAGAAAGGTATCTCTCAGGAGTGATGGTGATGCAGCAGGTGTGTCTTCAGGCTTGTGCTGGTGACGCAGCAGGTGTGTCTTCAGGCTTGTGGTGGTGACGCAGCAGGTGTGTCTTCAGGCTTGCCCGCTGGCTGAAACTCCTGTCACATTGTTCACAACGGAAGGGTTTCTCGCCGGTGTGGACGCGCAGGTGCGTCTTCAGATCGCCCACCTGACAGAAACCCTTTCCGCAGCGCTTGCAGACGAAGGGCTTTTCTCCCGTGTGGATGCGCCGGTGCCTGATCAGGTTACTCGAATCTTTGAATCTCTTGTCGCACTGCGCACATTTGAAAGGTCTCTCTCCGGTGTGCGTGCGCTCGTGCGACCTCAGGTTACTCAGGTTCCTGAAGCTCTTGTCGCACCGCTCGCAGGCGAAGGGTTTCTCTCCAGTGTGCACGCGTCGGTGCCTCTTCAGAACGGCCGCTGTGCCGAAACCCTTGTCGCACTGCTGACAGTGGAAGAGCTTGACGTCTCCTGGGGGGGGCGCAGCACGCCGCTGCATCTCCAGATCACGCAGACAGCCGGAGCTCTCATCGCAGTCCTTGCCATCGCGACGTCCCGTGCTGTGGTGCTGGCGCGGGTGTCCATGGACGTTGCTTGAATCGGCGAAACTCTTGTCGCATTGTCTACTGTCGAAAGGTTTATCCCCCGCGTGGATACGCTTGTGTCTGTTCAGATTGCTTAAATTACTCAACGTCTTCTCGTACTGTTTACAGTGGTCAGGGTTTTCTCCAGTGTGGATGCGGTGGTGGTTGGTGAACTGATTGAAACATTTGTCACACTCTTTGCACTGGAAAGGTTTTTCGCCGGTGTGAATACGTTGGTTTGTCTCGTCACACTGTTTTAAGATGTAACCTTTCTTGCCAGGGTCAGCCGACTGACGTGTCTTTCCTTCTCCTGCTTGAGTTAAAGTCTTTGTAAGCTGTCGTTGGCAGTCAGATCTTTGTTCCACCGCGTCTCCTTGTTTCTGGCTGCTCACAGAGCTGGTGATTTGCTGACAGGCCGTCGAGGTCATATGTCCATCCCGGAGCATCTGCCAGTAGAGGCTCTCCATCCAGTGGTTATGGAGGAGCTGCAGAGCCATGAAGGCGTATGGACACCCAGAACAACAGCCCTGAGAAGATAGTGGCCTCAATCCTTTCAGGAGATTCGGCTCATTGTGAGAACTGTTGCTATCCATGAGCTACGATGGGGACGTAGCCTATGTCTGTTGGTGATGAAAATCAGAATAAACCCTATTGACGGTTAATACCTCCCTTTGGTTGTCTCTACCAATAACTTTTTGTGTTGCTGTCCCTGTTCGTATCTCTTTATATAGTTTGTGTTAGGATGAAGTGTACATATGAAGCCATTTATGCTCCTTATATGTACGTAAGTAACTCTGATGTCAGACCTTAACTCTGGTCTGACATCATACAACCATGGCCATAAATGACAAAGCCAATTTGCGCAGGTGCTGTTGCAGTTCATTGTTGTCCTGAATTTGGCACTGTGTGGATGTCTGTGTGGATGTCTTCATCAGACCAGACTAAGTGCCTGTACTTAGTGTGCCATAACAGGGCAACCAGACTATACTTGTCTGACTTTATTCTTTCTTTCCATCCACCAATCTTTCCAGATAAAAGATAGATAGATAGATAGATACCTTTATTATCCCAAGGGGGAAATTGCCGCGGTACCCCTCCACAGTTTTGGTGGCACGCACTTGGGCCATATGTCAAATCGACCAGCTTCATGGGGACTTGTCTGCTTACATTTTGCTAAGAGATGTTATACATAGTTTAATTTATATTAACAGTTCTACTGCCATATTTATTATTTATTTATTTGTGCTGGTGCCATCAAAAAGTAGCTTACCTTTGCGATGTTATAGAAAGTTATCTATGGATTATTTCCAGACATAATCGTTTTCAATGGACACATACCGATATATGTGTACTGTAGCCAAACTGACGGCAGGGGGAAGCCTTATGCAAGGAATGAAAGTGAAATGGGCCTCCCCTCTTTCAGTCGTTCAGAGCGTAGAAATGCATGTTCTAGATCAGGTCCACAGCATACAGCCAGGAAGTGATGTGGGACTCCATTGATGTTTACGTATGGTGGAGATTTGGACGTATGGTGGAGATTTGGGAACAGCATTACGGGAGATGTTTTTTTTGCCAGACCCATGAAATGGGTAGTCCTACATAAGCAAATGTCGGTCTGTCCCTTTTCTATATAAAGGGTATATATGATGATGACATGATGATGACATGCCTACAAAAGGCATGATGTCATAAATGATGATGACAGACAGGGGGTTGGCAGAACCGGGGTCTGGCACAACCAGGTTGACCTGGTCTAGTTTTAACTGTACACACCCGCGCGACCCCTCATCAGCTTGCAGTGCTCAAACAAGGTAAAAGAACGAGCGTTCATATTGGCTTTGCGCCGCGTTCAGAATTGGGACGAGCGGTATTATGCGGTAACGTTCGAAGCAGTAAAAGAGTTATTGTATTCATGAATTCATTTTCTCCATTGACTTGAATGGGAAAATGCAAAAAAGAAACCTTTCCCAAATATGGAGATGACTGTCATCATGTCTGTCATAGACCACATGAAACTGACACAGTATGCCCATATATGGGCATTCCAAGATATGGGCCTAATATTGATGACATCAGAGATCTCCATATATGGGCATAAAAGGGACAAGGACTGACTCAGAAACTCCATATACAGTATGGCCTAGGGGTGGGCGATATGGAAACATACAATATCACAATATTTCCCCAAGCTGTATCACGATACACAATTTTATCACGATTCTTTTTCACATTGGTTTTTATGGTTAATTTTCAAGTTACTTGACAAAAACTAGACTCTCTGGGTTCCTTTTGGGAGGTCTAAATTGAACTTTACAAGTATGTAACCCTTGACAGTATACAAATGAAACCAAATGGACCCTTACGGGTCCATTTGGTTTCATTTGTATACTGTCAGAGTTAAGTGGAGACCTTGACATTATAAAGTTTGAGAACTATTGATTTAGACCAAAATGCAGGTTTAAATTGAATTCGGCAATGAATCTCTGTATTAACGATTAAACAGGATTTTTTACAAGGCTCCCTCAATTGTATCACGATATATACGATACTTCTGAAAAGGCATATCGTGGAGACATTGTATCGTCTCAACGATAATTATCACCATATCGCCCACCCCTAGTATGGCCATTCATTTATTAGTGAATTTATTTTCCCCATGAATGGGGAAAATTCAAATGGTAAGACGGAATTAATTTGCAAGTGTGACTCGCGTCAGAGCAACCACACGCAATTTCCCAGAATTGCATCTTTCTAGTTTACCTCCTGCAGGGGACTTCTATGGAGCAGGAAGTCAAAGCAGTTGTGTGTTTATTCCATTTGTACACTCTGCAAGAGTCACGTCCACGGTTAGTATAGTCCCCGGTCCACAGGTTGAGCACCACTGCACCAGATAAAGTAGGCCTATTTCAGCATGTGATTCATTGATAAACACCATCACACAGATGTCATTTGGTCAGAGTAAACAAACAAAAACAAAAAACCTGGCCTCCTGTCCAGCAGCCACTTTGAGTTGGTTGGCAGAAATTGTGAAATTAATTCCTCATCTGTGTGATGACAGCAGCGTTTAGGCATTTCTAGTGCAGACTTATTATCTGCCAAAATAAGTCAAAGTCTGGCTTCTGTCCATCCAAATGGGTAATTTTATGTCAAATGATGTGAATCAGAACATGTGCAGTGGCCTTGTGGTTGGAGTGTCCGCCCTCAGACTTGGAGGTCGAGGTTCGATTCCCCCACAGACTGTAAAAATGATAGACTTAAGGCATGGGTCTTCAACGTTTTCAGTCCAAGGACTCCTTAGCTGAGAGAGAGAGATGAAGCAGGGACCCTCACAACCTTGTCATAGATTCCACATTGTTTCATTGTTTGACAGTACAATCATCTGTGTATTTTGGATTCATGTCAATGTGTGTTTGCAGATATTTAACTACTTGAACTGTCAATACTTAATAAACTTGACCTTTCATTCTGTACACGCAGGACAGTTGTGTTTTTTTCTTTTGCTGCATGAATAAAACGCATTGGATTTGGTGTGCAATGCTGTGTGGAATCGGCGCTGCGGATCCCAAAAGGAGTCATAAAAGGAGTGATGAGTTTTTTACCGCTATGCGACAAGACGCACAAATCGAACTGGGTTCGATCGAGAAAAAAACGCACGGCCGCAGCCACTCGTCGCAAGGCTAATTCGGATCCGGTGTGCATGAGTTTGTAGAGAATCATTGTTTTCTTTTTAAAAAATGAAATTGTCCGTTTTACCTGTGCGGATAAACGCGCCTGTGTGCAAAGGGCTTTAGTCTGCTCTTATTCTCCTCCAAACCAAACCTCTTTGCCGAATGCTTCTATCACACAAAGATTTGGAGGACCCCCTGTGGTAACTCTGAGGACCCCCTAGGGGTCCCGGACCCCCTGTTGAAGATCCTTGCTTAAGGAATGGTGATGTCACTCATTGGTCTCTACAGGCCTGTTTTGTAGACACTCGTCCAGTCAAATATCCATTGAGATTAATGGCATGAAACGCAAGAGTGGAAATATCGGACTTATTTTAGTGGCGACCCTGAAGATCGGTTGAGCTTGCTTGCCCTAACACGCAAGAACAGTTATATCAGCAGACCCATGTGTGCTGCTGTGTGTATACAATTAAATTTAAAAAAATCACACAGAGTGTGAAGTGATCAGTGTTTTTTTTTTGTTAATTTCATTAAACGTTGCCATGACCGAAGTTCCCTTTCAGGTTGGCTTTCTCAGTTACCATTGATAACTTAAACATTTTGCTCTACACCAACTCCACACTAGCCTCGTAAACCAGACTCCTCCTCAAACAGAAGATGGGAGGAGTCAAGTTTACCAGGCTAACTCTACACAGCCTTCTCAAGAGGAAAGAAAGCCAGCGCTGTCAAAGTTTTCAATTCTAGGTATGGAACAACTGACATTACAGAGAACTCCTTTAATTATACATCGGACTATTATCCAATCCTATCCTATCCTATCCTATCCTATCCTATCCTATCCTATCCTAGTATCCTACCGTTTGCCTCAAAATTTGACCTAAAATATCCCTCAATGGTGTGGCCATAAGCTTCTTTCTCCACCTTGAATTACTTAATGTATAATTTAACCTTTTGTATTCCTATTTTTACATTTGCCCCATATTTTTGACCAGCAGGTGTCGCAACATGATTCTGCCTGAAGACAAAATGTGATTTGTCTATGCACGACCCAAACTTCTAGTTATTATTATTACTAAAGCGTAAGACAAGACTAAATCTAAGACTAAACTAAAGCAACAATAATTCAGCCAGCCTATGACAATAAAACATAAAATACAATTTAAAAACAGCCTTGTACCGTCTTGCACCAACGTCCATTTTTTATGTATTTATTTTTTGGCACATTGGCACCCTTTGTGTGTGTGTATGTCTGTATGTCTGTCTTGTTAAATGCCTTTTTCCAATTGATTACTCACGCCATGGAGACTTGAGTTCACTAATATTTTTTTGTTTTTTGTCGCATTCCTAAGACAAAATGATTTCAATAAATGTACCCCCGTTGATTCCGGATGGAGACCCAAATGCATTTGGGTCCCCTTTCGGAATCTATGGGGGTAAATTTACTATAATCAATTATTTTGCTTAGGAATGCGACAATATTATTGAACTCAAGTCTCCATGGCGAGAGTAATCAATAGGAAAAAAGTCATTTTCGTGGTGAACTACTGCTTTAATCTTGCAATCGTTCTGTACCAAATCTCTTGTGCACGCTGTGAGCAGGTCAAGAAAGAACCATGCCTATGGCGTGGCTCTGTAAGAGGCGAGCCGTCCAGAAATGAAGTAGTGTAAAGTACATTTACTTAAGTACTGTACTTAAGTGCAGTTTTGAGGTATTTTACTTTACTTGAGTATTTCCAGTTTTCAGTACTTTTACTTCTACTCCACTACATCTCGGATCCAAATATTGTACTTTTACCCCACTACAATTATTTGAAAACTTTAGTTACTAGTTACTTTGCAGATATAAATGATTATGTTATAAAACATACATTAATGCACTTTAGCCCTATTCTATACCGTGGCTACTTGAAAATAGCCAAATGCGACGTGTTGTGTGCTTGTAGATCTGCTATTTTCAAACATTTAGTACTTTTACTTTTGGTCCTTTAAGTATATTTTGATGCCAATACTTTCATACTTTTAGTAAAAGTATGAAAGTATTGGCATGAGTAAAAGTCTTTTACTCATGTACATTTTGAATTCTGGACACTTGTAACGGAGTAGATCTACATTGCTGTATTGATACTTTTACTTAAGTATAACATGTGAGAACTTTTTACAACACTGCAGAAATGGGTCTGTCTGTGATTGTCTGCTTGTGTCTGGACCTAATCTCACAAACCACTGGACAGATTGCATGCACACTTTGCCGTTGGCCAAGGAAATACTGTACGTCTTTCACATATCACAACAAATATTTGAAGGTAGTGTTATAGTTATATTATTTTGTTTAAAGGAGCTATAGTCAACTTTTTCTTGAAAAACGGATGCTAAAATAAAAATAATGTTTCGAAAATATTTTATAAAAAAACAAGCTTCATATATGTGTTTCTATTCAAAAATGACCACAAAAAGCGTAAAATAATGATAAAATAATCATTTTGGCCATTGTCAGACCGACACTTTGTTTACATTCTAGTCTATAGACTAGGATGTAAACAAAGTGTCGGCCCTACAATGAAAAAGTTGTCTATAGCTCCTTTAAATAAGCACTTAGTGTAAATAGCAATATATTCTGAAAGTAATCATTGCTATAGAAGTGATTGTTCAGTAACAGGGGCCCCCGGTCTCTCCAGCTCTCTAATGAAAAAGAAAATACATTTTCAGGTCGAGATACCAAGAGACAGGGGTGTCGCACCAAATTCTGGGCCCTGGGTACAAGGATTCACCCATGACTGTCCTTCATAGGGGAACTGGGAATGCATTATTAGGCATTATTTTGTGCTTTAACTATTGAAAAATAGCAGATCTACAAGTTCACGGCACGGCACTGAGTGGCGCGCTGTGAGCTTGTAGATCTGCTATTTTTTTTAAATCGTGAAAATTTGTGCAAGTCTTTGAATATTTCAGATCCTTCAAATGTTTTTTGAAAAACCTGTTTCTATGTCAGTGGTGCTCAAAATGTTTCATGTGAAGGACCCCCAAAATGATACGTATTTGTCCACAGACCCCCACCTCAAAATATTTAGCTCCAGGGACCCCCCCAGAAGCCAAATTTGAGTTACACATGTTCACTTAAAAAATACATACAGTATATTCAAAGATTTGCACACACTGTGAGCTTGTATATCTGCTATGTTTCAATAGCTAAAGTATAAAATAATTAAGGCCCCTCCACCTTGGGCCCTAGTAACTCAGTCCCACTGAGTTACCCCCCCTTGTGTGACGCCCCTTCCAAGAGAGGGAGAGAGCTCATGCAGGACACGGGATAAACCAGCGAAATTGGAAACGCTAACACACAGAAATGAGAAGACCAAATTGGAACTGAAACACTATAAAATTGAAGCTGATGAATGAGTTTTCTCTCCTGATTGGGTGCAATTGGCAACCCACCTCAAGATGTAAATCTATTTTCTGAATACTGAAGAGCATGCAGAGATGAAGAGAGACCCCTGTTACTAAACAAACACTATAGAAATATAGTAATGATTACTATCTGAATACAGTGCTGAACCTTTTAACAAAAAAGAATCACACCCAATGTGACGTGAGCGGTGGTCGTGCTTGCATAACGTCTTCAGACTAGGATATATGTCTAGGATGTAATTGGTGATGTAATACAGGCTACACACACACATTGCTATGGCAAAACGCTGAGGAAAAAGTGGATAAAACTTTGTTTTAAAGGATTGGGACTCGTTTAAAAAGAATAATTAAATTAATTAGAGGCTCTATAATTAATTAATCGAAATGAATCGCATGTTTATCGCATATAATTATTTGACCTGAGAAGCACATTTATTTAAATGTTAAAATGCCTTTTGGTATACAAGTGAGTTTTATTATTTTATCTACATTTCCCATCCACTGGGCTTCTTCTCCCATTGCGTTTGGTTGGCGCACCGGTATGATCGGGACGCATGAAATTGTCCAGTGAGACGTTGGTAAACACTTAACATTTTCTAATCGCGTACATTTTCTGTAATTAATTCATTGAAATGAATCAGTTAAAGGCCCTAATTTTAACACAAACTTATCAATTACAGCACCTTTACATAATTTATATATAATATTTGACATAACGGAAGGAAGCCAATGGGGGTTTAATTGGGCTGAAACCTTGCCCACATTTGGAGTCATGCCTCAACAGATATGTCATAGTTTAGTGGTTCTCAAAGTACACAAATCACCACCTAGTTGTATAAGTTCTCGATCTGCTCGTTGTACATCCTGGTGACCAGCGGCCTCCTCAGCTTCATGGTGGGGCCCAGCTCGCCCCCGGCGATGGAGAAGTCCTTGTCCAGGATGATCCACTTCTGAACGCGCTGGGCGTTGGAGGCGGCGTTCTCATTGACCCGGTTGACTCCCTTCTGGATGGCGGCGTTAACGGCACCGTCTTGGCCGGAGGCGACCTCGGAGACGCGGGTGGCTTTGCTGCCCAGCGCCTTGCATAGCTTCACGGCCTCGGGTGTCATCTGGTCCTCGGGGGCGCCCGTCTCCTCGTTCACCTGGCACTTGACGGTGAGCAGCATGGACAGGAAGTTCCTCCTGTCTCCGATCAGCATGGCGTGGCTGATGAGCGGCACGGCCTTCTTCACGGCGTCCTCGATGGGGACGGGAGGGACATTCTCTCCGCCCGAGGTGATGATCAGCTCTTTGATGCGCCCGGTGATGAAGAGGAACCCGCCCTCGTCCTGCTTGCCCAGGTCCCCGGAGTGCAGCCAGCCGTCTGCGTCCAGAGCTTCCTCCGTCACGTCGGCCATGTTGAGGTAGCCCATGAAGACGTGTCGACCCCAGGCGCAGATCTCGCCGATGCCCTCCTTGTCCGGGTTGTGAATCTTCGTCTTGCACCCCGAGAGCTCCTTCCCACAGCTGGTGAGTCTGAAGGCGTCGGGCCGGCAGAAGGTGTGAGGTCCTGTGAGCTCGCTCATGCCAAAGATCTCGTACACGGGGATGTCCAGGCTGAGGAAGTACTCGAGGGTGTCTTTACTGATGGGTGCGCCACACGTGAAGGACATGTCGCAGCGGTCAAGCCCCAACGCCTGGCGCACCTTCTTGAACACCACTGTCTTGGCGATGTGGTACCTGAGCGGCTTGCGCCCGACAGCTTCGCCCGGGTTCATCTTGCTGAGGTTGGTGCGTAGTCCCACATCCTTGGCCCAGGTGGCCACCATCCTGCCGAGGGTGTACGACTGGGCCCCGGTGGCCTTCATCTTCTCCTGCATCTTCTCCCAGACGCGGGGGACGCCCATGAAGAATGTGGGACGCGCCTCCTTCAGGGTGTTGACCAGGGAGCCCTTGAGGGCGTCTGGCTGTGCGAAGTATGTGCACCCTCCGATCTTCATGAGGCACCAGATGTCATTCATCTGAGCGGCGATGTGGCTGAGGGGCAGGTAACTGATCGTAGACACCAAGGCCTGGGACTCGGAGGACCAGTGACGGCTGGTGGTGAAGGCTGTCCATGTCAGATTGTCGTGGCTGAGCATGACTCCTTTGGGCTTCCCCACGGTCCCGGAGGTGTAGATGAGCGAGCAGCACTGGTTGGGCTTCTGGCTGGCGATGATGTCGTTGAGGGGAGCATCTGGCTCGTGGCGTCCCAGCTCCATAAACTCTGTCCATGTGTAAAGATTTGGTCGCTTCTCTTTTAGCGTGTCTTTGTACTGAATAATTGCTTTCAAGTATGGCAGCTGGTCTTGGACCTGGAGGATCTTCTGAAGCTGCGCGTGGTTCTCCACCACGATCACATTGGCCTCACAGTTATCCGCTATGTACTGACATGCCTCGGGTGAACTGGTCGCGTAGATGCCCACGGCGAATCCTCCTGCCAAGATGGCAGCAATGTCGGAGATCAACCACTCAGGGGAATTGAAGCCCAGGATGCACACGCCATGGTACCGCTCCAGGCCAAGCTTGAGGAAGCTCTTGGCCGCCGTTCGACAGGCCGCGTAGTAGTCAGTGTAGTTGAGAAACATCTGTTGTTCGCCCTCCTTCCAGCTAAGAGCGGTGCGGTCGCCGAAGCACTCCGCGGCCGAGGAGAACATCTGGTGGACCGTCACTGGGGGCTCTGAGGCCATACCAGACTCCCCCATTCTCAACCTCACCTCCTCGTTGCCTCTGGACGTCCACAGAGGAAGATCCCCTGCCGATGGTACCAAAGGGGTATCTGTGTGCTCGTCGCTGACAGCCTGTGTGGGAGAGGACTGTTCAGCAGGGACCTTTTTCTTGGCGCAAGGATTTGGTGGATCCACCTCCATGGCTACATACATTGGCTCACGCACAGTAGCACGTTAAAATGGGAGTCCTCTGCACAAGCACAGGACTGACAGGACTCTCACTCTCTCTCTGGACTTCTCTCTTGCTTTATATTGTTTTATATCATTTCATGGTGTCATAGATTGGCTTCAGTTCCTTTTCTTCGTCTCATGAAACAGAAAACGTGGACAAAGCTGACTTTATACATCTCCCATCTGACGTCACACAACACCAGGGCTCGGTACTGAATCCAATAGGTCTGGTATTGAATGCTACAGGTTCAGACTGTCTACCGGACCGAATCGCAGGTTTTGGCGAATTAATCTCAGTGGCGCTTAAATGTCTGAGCTGAATTGTGCAATTTACCAAAGATTCATACCTACAAAATACCTACCAATATTACAGTGGGGGAAATTCAGTTGTCAATATGAAAATCACACACAGTGTGAAGTGAGCGGTGCTATTTATGAGTTAATTTCATTAAGGGTCCCGTGAAGCTTGGCCAATGTGGGATGCGGCGGGACATATGTACAAACAGACAAAGCTTTTAGGAGGGGTTAGCAACGCTCAATGATGATTACAAATCTTTATACCTATTGTTACATGCAGCTTTTATTCCTATCGAAGTACCAGTTTAGGCACTGTTTTGCCACCATCACCATATTAAAAGTACTGATTTAGCACCGTATTGGATGGAACCCAAACGACACCCAAACCTACACAAACACAAACCATTGCTTATAGCAATGCCATTTTGTGCAGGCACATCTGATATCACACATTGCTAGAGTTGGGACTAATAACTAACTAATTGTGGGCTCGCCGAAGGCGAGAACACTATGTTATCCTCATTATTTATAGAGTGAGTTCCGCCGCATATTTCCGCCGCATATTTGTGCCGCATATTTGTGCCGCAGACGGTACAAAGGCAGGGAGGGCCCTTAGCCAATGAGGCGCAATTGGTGGAAACAAATCTGTGAGTGGTGTTAGCTGGAGGATTGGTTGAGCTTCACATGACAGTTAGCACGCTGCAGAATATAGTCACGTTGGCAAACATAAGAAATTAAAGGGATAAGAAACCCCGCCTCTTTATTTGTTTTATGGGATTTCAGAACATGAAAAGAAATCTGAAATGTAGGCGTGGTTATCTGCTGTTGTGGGGGGAGGGGGCGGAGTAATGCGTGCACCTCATTCAATGTGTTAGAAGAACTATCAGAGAGACAAAGCGAAGCTGTCGCAGTGGGCCACTTGTTGCTGTTTCCATTTCGGAAACAAATTTTAAAACCAGCCATTGGTAACCTGACTTGCGCCAGATGATAGCAGCAGTGCGTATTGCTCTGCTTAACTATCCATCTGGGATTGCTCCGGCAGCCTCGATGTAAGGGGCGGGCCATTTTTTGAATTTATTTAGCAGGTGATTGGATGGGGCCGTCTGTCTATCACAGTCTGGGAGTGCCAACTCCAACCACTCATATTGGCCTGTCTGCGTGACGTTCCACCCAGAATCCGCCTCCTGGGTTTCCACGTGGTCTGCAATCAGACTCTATTGGCTCAGAGCCGCTCAGAGCCCGCCCGTAGCTGCCGCTGATTGGTCCGGCCCGGGGCTTTACGAGTGTTATCAACTCCCAGCGAGAGAACTCAGATGGTAAAGTAGAGCGGTAGCCTACGCACTACTGCCACCATCTGACGAAAGTCAGGTAAAGCCATTGGAGGTGTAAAAAATATAAAGATTCGGCAACTCCATGTTCTATAACCAGTTAAAATGGGCAAGTATTTTACAAACAAGCTGTCTGAGCTTTTATCCATGGACAAACTTTCTCCAGCTCTGGACTGTTTACCTCGGAACCGAAGAAGGGACGCTAGGCTAGCGCTGATAGCTATTTTCTGTGTAGAGTGTGTGTGTGTGTGTGTGTGTGTGTGTGTGTGTGTGTGTGTGTGTGTGTGTGTGTGTGTGTGTGTGTGTGTGTGTGTGTGTGTGTGTGTGTGTGTGTGTGTGTGTGTGTCTGTGTCGTGACAGTGCGCGCACACACACAACGTCCACACACTAAAAATAGCAGATCTACAAGCTCACAACGCGTCGCTTTCGCGCCGCGTTGTGAGCTTGCAGATCTGCAATTTTTCGTGTGTGGACGTTGTGTGTGTGTGTGTGTGTGTGTGCGCACTGTCACAACGTGCACACACACACACACACACACACACACACACACACAGCAGCAGCATCAGGAGATATTGGATGGGAACCATGTGATGTTCGATGGAAGGTCTGCACAGTCAGGTTGTGGAATAGATTAGTCACTATGAATGATAATAGGCTAACAAAGAAAGTATTTAACTGGGACAGACATCAGAATGGACCCTGGATAGAGGACATGCATGCTATGTTTTGTAAATATGGAGTGGAAGACGTGTTCCTCAGATTAGAACAAGTTGATGTTGTGGCTCTAAAGGAGATGCTGTTTGATCAGATCAAACATACCTGGACAGAGGAGATTTGGAGTAAACCAAAATTGCGTACATACAGAGAAATTAAGTATGATTATTATACAGAAAAATATGTTTTATTTAACCTGACAAAGAAAAAAAGGTCACTCTGTGCTCAGATTAGAGGAGGTATTCTGCCACTCCATATTGAAACGGGTCGTTATGTTGGGTTGGATGAAGAAGAACGTATCTGTCAAATGTGTGATCTTAATGAAATAGAAAATGAGTATCATTTTGTTCTGTATTGTCCCTTCTATTCGGGACCCAGAGAAGAGTTGTTTAATAATATTGACGATATTTATATGTGGGATATCAGTGACTCACAACGTATTAACTGTCTATTTGAAAAACATGTATTTAAACTGGCAAACTACTTTGAGAAAGCCTGGGACTTGAGAAAAAAAGCATTGTACAACCAGTAGGGGTTAAGTACCATATGCTCTGTTTTGCTTTATTTTATTATTATTTTGTTTTCCCCCCGCTGGTATCTATGTTGTAGCCTATACTGGTAACGGATGTATAGAAAAAAAGAAAAAGGAATGTATCTAAGAATATTGTAACCTGTCTGAAAAGGTGTCATATAATCCCATGAGGGATGGGCCACGAGGTGGCATGACACTCAAATAAAATTATTCATTCATTCATTCATTCACACACACACACACTAGAGATGCACCGATCAGGTTTTTTGGGGCCGATACCGATCACCGATCAGCTGGAATCAATATCTGCCGATACCGATATTACCGATCGATCAAAGCACCGATATTACCACCGATATTACCGATCGATCACAGCGTGAAATCCATAAATTCTTCTATTGTGTCACTGTCGGAGCATTTATATATTTAATGATTCCTCTTACACAACATTGACATTGTATATATTAATTCAATTCAACTTTATATTTTAAGGTCATGATTTGATTCGATTCTCAATATGATATATTATCGTAAATCATTTTAGTCCTAGGAAAATTCCTCCTCAAGAAAAACAAAACAAAAAGGTTTTCTCATAAAGACAGTGGCAATATTGTCTATCCTTCATTATTTTCAAGGTTATTTGGCTATAATGGTTAATAGCAACAATAATAGGCCAAATAGGCCCTTAAGATTTTCTGTACACTATATACATATTTGGGGTCCTTGCTCTTGGCATGAAAATGTTTGAGAACCACTGTTCTTAAACAATATCAGACAACAACATTTCTGTTTGACTGACCTTCCCAGTTTTTTATTTTTATAGACCTGTTTGCTGGAAAAAACAGGATATGGCAACACTTTTTATAGACCTGTTTGCTTGTTTCTGTCGCAGAAACTAAATGGCAACGCGTCATCCTCCTTACATCTAGTGCTAACGGTTAGCACCTGTGGAAATGACTGTTTTAAACTATATAAGGGAACTACAAACGTTATCCTTAGATCGACAACAACTACCTCCAACTGTTGTCCTCCAATGACTTTGGAATTATGTTTTTTGGAATTAAGTTTAACATCAACGTTACAGCCTCTCTCTCTTCTCTCACGTCGCAGAGAGAGAGAGAGAGAGAGAGAGAGAGAGAGAGAGAGAGAGAGAGAGAGAGAGAGAGAGACGAGCGGAGCCTCGTTAACCCAAAGAGAGAGAGAGAGAGAGAGAGACACGAGCGGAGCCTCGTTAACCCAAAGAGAGAGAGAGAGAGAGAGAGACACGAGCGGAGCCTCGTTAACCCAACACAGCTGAAAACGCATTCATCTGATCACTCAAATCGTGGATTTTACTTTGAGAAGTCAACACCTACAAAGGTAGAAGTAGGCTACTATTCCAATGGTGTATCCAATATGTTTAAAACAAACAACTTTCATCTCACTCTGTCCCCCTTTCTTCGGTGCATGTCTGTGTGTGGTGTGGGAGGAGGGGGGGGATTAAGTGGCTCACAGACAGAAGTGAACATGGAGCCGCACGCACGCACGCACACACACACACACACACACACACACACACACACACACACACACACACACACACACACACACACACACACACAAGAGAAGAGAGGAGAACAGAGCTCTCCTTCGTCAGAAGCACGCATGCACAACGCGCACGTGAATCGAACGTCAACGTCCCTTTTGCTTCAATCCCTTGATCGGCTCGCTTTGATCCAATTATGGAAACACCGATCAAAACCGATATGGCCTTGATCGGCCGATCTGATATCGGAACCGATCAATCGGTTCACCTCTAACACACACACACACTACACAGAAAATAGCTAGCTTAGCTTGTTTGTAAAATACTTGCCCATTTTAACTGGTTATAGAACATGGAGTTGCCGAATCTTTATACTTTTGTTTTTACACCTCCAATGGCTGGTTTTAAAATGTGTTTCCGAAGTACAAACAGCAACAAGTGCCCCACTGCGACAGCTCTACAGTCTATGCTCTGAACGCCACAACGAGGGCAGAATGAAACCACGCCCCCCCTTGATACAACTCTATATTAAACAAACGTTAATATTAATTAGATGCCTACGTCACATTGCACAATACAGTACAGTGTGCGCTAATATTTAATGAGTGGCACGAAATATTTCTTTTCGACCTAGAAACTGGAAGTACACAGAAATAGCTACAGAGACAGCAGAAAGCTCTGAATCCCCAAGCCTATGGGCAAATTGAACCATATTACTGCTCCCTATCACAAGTGACTCATTGATATAATATATATTTATAGAAAAAGTGATTTTCTGTTTCATGGCCCTTTAAGAACAATTTATTTGATTAAGAGTTTTTATTTTAGTTATTGTTGTGGGCTCGCCTGAAAGGCGAGAACACAGTTATCTTCATTATTTATATATATATAGTGAGTTCCGTCGCAGACAGTATAAAGGCAGTTATTTATATAGTGAGTTCCGTCGCAGACAGTACAAAGGTTTCACATGACAGTTAGCACGCTGCAGAATATAGTCACGAGCGAGCCCACACTGTTTCGTAGGAACAGTATTTCTAGTTTTTGTTAGTAATTTGTAACACAACAGTTCGGAACGTTTTTTTTTTTTTTTTTTCAGTTCGGTAACGCTGTTACAGTTACTGGTGATGAATGGACGCGTTACAGTACTCACACTAGCCCCATCTGTGACCTCTGATGCATCTGGAAAGAAACATGTTTCAGGACCCCAAATATATTTCCAGCTGTATGTATGCATTGTTTGGGTGTGATACAACATGACCTTACATGCACATGTCACAGCAGTGTCTGTGTGGGGGGTTGTATCATCAATATCACCTATTGATCTGTCTGCATTATCATTTGTTAGGGCGCTGTCTGGCATCGATGGGGCGTGGCCTGGACTAACGCCACCGCTATCTTATCGACGTTCTACGCCTCCTAATTTAATCCAAACACTCTTGGGTGTTATCGATAAGACCCAGCGTTTATAATTTGATACAGGACATCGATCCGCCGGTTGTGCGATCTTATAAAAGCGCAGCAAGAGGTTATCGATGGCTGTGATTATGCAGTCAAAAGGAGATGAGACCACAATGGAAAGAAGTTCACGTGTCTTTTAGCCTAAAAATCTGACTGTACTGTACTCCTGCTGTTTACATAACTGACTAATAAAGTATTCAATAGAGACAGAGAGAGAGAGAGAGAGAGAGAGAGAGAGAGGGAGAGTTGTGTGTGAGAGAGAGCAGGGACATGCTGGGCCCCTGATTCAGCCCGGGTAAAAGAGTTGGAGAGGCCCTCATTTTTTATTTTTTAGTTATATTTCGTCGTTGTCGGGTGGAAACCTTTATGTCCAAAACCGTTTGTTTTGTATTTATCATTTTAAAAATGATTTAAACTAGTGAAAACAGCCGATCTACAAGCACACAACGCCTCGCACCGCGAGGCGTTGTGTGCTTGTAGATTCTGCTGTTCACTAGTTTTGTGCGACAGTGTTGTATGATGAAGCAGGGCTTTGCTTTACCAAAAGACGTACACTTTTGAAACTTGGAGATACAAGGCTTCTGCCCGACAGTGACAATATTTTAGTGATTATGTTGCGAGGAAAACGTTGAGATAACAGCCATTTTGGTTAGAACTGACTGAAAATAACTTTGTACTTCAAGTTTAAAATGATACTAAATATTTTTTAGTGTCCAAATAAATTCCAAATATTATCAAATTATCTCGCGGCACCCCTGGACTGCCGTCACGGCACCCCAGGGTGCCCCGTCACCCACTTTGAAAACCCCTGTAATAAAGTATTCAATGGAGAGAGAGAGAGAGAGAGAGAGAGAGAGAGAGAGAGAGAGAGAGAGAGAGAGAGAGAGGGAGAGTTGTGTGTGTGAGAGAGAGTTTTAACAAGGCAAGGTCAGCACTGCCACCCCAGGGAGGAAATGGCTATGAACCATTAAGTGATTATGCATGCACAATTACATGGATCAATTCACCATGCTTTGTCTCCGTTTTAAAGGGCTCGGAGCAACATGTACGTTTAGGAAACTGACATTGTTTTTTAGTTTCGCCGGGCCAATCCCATAATTGAATTTGTTTGCTTTTAATTGTTCACTCGTTTGACGGCAAGTATAGGTTCTGGCCAAGCGTCAGCGTGCGGCCGTGCGCACGCACACGCACGCGCACACAGGCAGACATTCATGCTGTGTATGTAAATGTGTGCTCCGACTGACTTCACATTTGCAAATTGTGAGTGTATCTGTACACATCAGTGTGTGTGTGTGTGTGTGTGTGTGTGTGTGTGTGTGTGTGTGTGTGTGTGTGTGTGTGTGTGCACATGTGTTTTTGTGCTCATCTACTGGAGGCTAAAATCAATGCAAATTACTGTAAACGTTGACTGGAACTGGCCATCTACTGTATGAAGTAAACATTGTTTCAATGTGCGTGCGTGCATGCGTGCGTGTGTGCATACGTGGTGTGTGTTCTGTGCATCTGTGTGTGTGCGTGCGCATGCGTGTGTGCTCTTGTACCTTTAACTGCACTGTCAGTGCAGATATTGCTGTGTGTGTTGTAATTGTATTTGTTTGTTCTATTTATAGAATTCTGACAAATTTAATGTTAAAGCCATTTAGCTTCAATTTATCTCTCCCTCTCTCCCCCCCCAACTCTAGCGCTCTCTCCCCTCTCCCTCTCCCTCTCTCTCTCTCTCCCCTCTCCCTCTCTCTCTCTCTCCCCCCCTCTCCCTCTCCCTCTCCCTCTCTCCCTCTCCCTCTCTCTCTCTCCCTCTCTCTCTCTCTCTCTCTCTCTCTCTCTCTCTCTCCCAAAAGAGCCCAGCCTGCAAATTCCATTCCTGACCTGTTCTCCTTAGCTCTCTCCTCCTTCTCCCCCTCTTTTTTTTCCTACCATTTTGTTCCCCTCTCTCCCTCTCTTTCACCACCTCCACTCACCCCCTCCCCCCCCCCCCCTCAGTCTCTCGCCCACATGCTGAAGTCTCAACTAGAAGGTATTATGGAAGAACCAAGGCAGCAATTTCCAGTCTCCGTGTCTATTCAGCGCAAATTGGCCCCCTATGTGACCATACAGTCAAATCAATGGACTGCATTTATAAATGTATGGCGCCTTCAAAGTGCTTCACAATGTATTTCACGTTCACCCGTTCACATGCGCGCCGCGCGGCAACTGCGACTGGCATATATATGGAGAGAGAAACGAGACTTCTGCTGTGTTTGAATTAAGTTTCACTGCATACAATATTTAAATAAGTAAATTAGAAATGTAGTTGAATGGATCGAACCCACAGGGTGTTTTATAATGAATATTCCAAAGTGATTTTTCGCCATTTCTGACAGCCCTATACTGTATAGCCTATACCCTGGTGTCAGGTAGAGGTAGAGTTAGCGTCGAGCTAGTGTCCTTGAGCAAGACACTGAACCCTAATTGCTCCCGGTGAGCAGTTTGGGACCTTGCATGGTTTCCTCATTACCATCGGTGTATTAATGGGTGAATGTAATGCACAATCACTGTAAAGCGCCTTGGATAAAGGTGCTATATAAATGCACCGTCTTTTTCATTTCAAGGCCCCCCTTAACCTGTAGCCCTACGGCTCCATTTAGATCCCCCTTAAGGACCCCTGAGTGTCCCTGGCCCCCACTTTGAGGACCATTGACCATTGTGGACAATGTCATTCAAGTTACTTGAAAGCAAATGGCGCACCCAATTGCACACTAAATGTGCTGCCATGGATATCCAATAGTAAAGCTGGTTGCACACAGCTGCGTTTTTTTTTTTTTTTTTTTTTCGTTTGGAAAATGCGTTAGGAGAGAGAGAGAGAGATAGAGAGAGCAAGGGACCCATGGTGGCCCGAAAATAAATACAAAACGGGCGGCAGTGTGCAAACGTGATTGACATAACGTGACGTTGATTTCTTTATTTACATGCTCCGAAATTCACTCCTAAAACGCAGCATTGTGCAGCGACCTTTACTCCATATTATATATTTTTGGGGGCTTTTTTGCCTTTATTGTAGACTGACAGGAAATGGGGGAGAGAGTCAGGGAGTGACATGCGGCAAAGATCGTCCAGATCGGGAATCGACCCAGCGACACCATCAATGCCTATGTGGCAATGCCTACCTGTATGTCGTATGCGCCTGGACCAGTAGACACTAGACAGTGGGCGCCCCCTTCTCCATATACCATATTATATTTAATATAAAAACAAAAATTTAAATACGAATCACACCCAATGTGAAGTGAGCGGTGGTCGTGCTTGCATAACATCTTCAGACAAGGATTTAAGTCTAGGATGTACAGGCTATGCTACACACACACACGTTTTGCTATAGCAAAACGCTGAGGAAAAAGGCTACAGACATACGACATATGACATCACTAGACAAACATGATGCTACGCACACACATTTTACTATGGCAAAACGCTGAGGAAAAAGGCTACGGCCACACGCACAGCCACGGTTTGCACCGCTCAAAAACGTCCTATCACAAGATTTGGCAGAACCCCACTAGGGGTCCCCGGACCCCCTGCTGAAGACCCCTGAACTGAGGCGTTCTAGCTTTAGGTTGCCGTCTTCGTGTCAGGAGAGGTGTAATTTATTACAGCTAGAAGTGTCTCCTGGAAGACATTTCACAGTCAATTACTGACAGAAATCAATGCACCAAACCTTTCATTACTGTAGCAGCAGCTGTATCGTTCCTGCTCCTCACTAGAGAAATGTTTTATAGTTTAAAAAAATCACACACAGTGTGAAGTGAGCGGTGCTATTTATGAGTTAATTTCATTAAGATCCCGCGAAGCTTGGCCAATGTGACCCTGATTTACTATGAAAACCTGCAGTTCATGTGTGTCAGTCCGTCAAGCCTCATGTCACGCTCCATATGGCCAAGACGGAATTCATTTTTTGCAAGTGTGACTTGCAAATTAATTCTGTCGTTGTCCCTTTTATGTCCATATGGAGATCCTTGATGTCATCATATATGGACATATTGTGTCAGTCTCATGATAACCAGTGTGGTTTTCGCGAAGCGACGCGTTGTGAGCTTGTAGATCTACTTTTTGGAGCTGTGTGAAGCACAGGCTCCCTATACGTGGCCGTGTGGGTCTGTGTGTCTGTGTGTGTGTCTGTCTGTGTGTATGTAGCCTGAACTTCCTAAACTTCGGCACGCCACTAGTCCCACAGTTTTGCCACCACACACTCGCGCCATATGTCAAATCGACCGGCTTACTCGGGAATCGTGGGCTATTACTTTTCTAAGAGAAAGGTTCTATAGTTTAATTGATATTAATTTATTAGTGAATTAATTTTCCCCATTGACTTATAATGGGAATTGCAAAAACTCACATTCAATTATTTGTCTCTCGCAAACCATAGGGGCTAGAGTTTCAAGACTTGGAGAGGAGGTTCATAATGATTTCAAGGATTAAATAAAAAATAATTGTGTCATTTGGCCGCATGGTGGCGCCATAACACCCCACTTTACGTTTTGGCCTGTAACTCTTGAACCGTAGGTCGGACAATTAAAAATATTTTTTCCCTGGATTCCTTGGGTCATGACGCATCTCCCCATATAGGCCACGCCCATTTGCGCCATGATAGATTTTCCGCCATCTTGAATTTTCTCCAAAACACACTTTTTGCTCCTTTTCCTACATATTTTCTTCAAATGTCACAAAAATCGGTACACATGATCCACACACACACACACACACACACACACACACACACACACACACACACACACACACACACACACACACACACACACACACACACACAGCTCCACTTCACACGGGTGTGATTTTTTCCCCCCACTAATTTAGGTCCCAGGCAAGCGTCTAATTTCTCTTCTGGGTCTCAAGCTAAGTTTGGGAACCACTGCTGTGGAAGATCAACTCAGTTCTATCTCCTTTCCCTGGCCTCCACCCGTCAGCATGACTGAAGTGAAAGTTTCACATTGGCTTTTAAGGGCTTGACTTTTGAAATAAACTATGCGTCTTTGGCTCTGGATGATAAAGACACAGCTAGGAAACCACAAGACAGCTGGAAAGTATTTCAAGGAAGGTGTATGATCCATGTATATCGTCACTGTCGGGCAGAAACCTCGCATCTCCAAGCTTCAAATGTGTACGTCTGCTTCATCATACAAGACTGTCGCGATGCGAGCCGTTGTGTGCTTGTAGATCTGCTGTTTTCACTAGTTTAGTACATTTTATAGATGATAAATACAAAACAAACGGTTTTGGACATACCAGTACAAGGTTTCCATCCGACAACGACGATATGTTCCTTGTAGACTCTCCCAGTACTGAGACATTAACTTGATCTCCTTGCTGCGTTCAGGTACTGCTGTCAAGGTCATACATGAAACTCAATGTTGCAGCTTGGTGTGTCAAAGGCTCGTGATGTGCTTTAATTGTGTCTTATAAACCCATGTGGGTTTGTCACTTGGGGCATTAGCTTGTGCGCTGCCTTACCCTTTATGCCTAAACTTATATCCATATTTCACTATTTTCAAAAGCATTTTAAAATGTTTCAACTTGCCGATCTACTGTACATTGACACATGGTGAGCTTGTAGATTGGCTGAACTACCGGTATTTTAAAAAATGCAAAAGTTTACGGATGAAGGGGTAAGGTGGTGAGCAAGATAGGGCCCTTTGTGTGCAGGACACAAAAAATAAATGATCAACCAGAATCGATCAATCTTTCAATTTGATTAATTTCTTGAATATGTGTCATGTGGGTGCCCCGGCCATGGAGACCATAAGCATGTTGTTGAGTCAATTACAAAGTATATTTACTTGCTTACTGTACATCTTTTGAGTATCTCTGTACCTGTATTATTTGTTTGACTTTCACTCCACTACATTTCAAAGACAAAGCGTTTTGTTCTTTGGACTACATTTCTAGGGCGGGAAAAAGTACATCATGAATTAACCAGTTCAAATATATATTGAAAATAATCAATAGCTAAAATAGAAGGAAACGTTTATACACTTCAATCATCCAAAATGTGCATCACAGACTACCTCTTAAATCTCAATGGTGGTGGTTATTCTTGAGTTTCCCTAGTTAGGTTAGCTATGTGTCCCAAATCCAATAAAAGTATCCAAGGACACAAGATCAGTTGTGCATGGACACTTGGACAGATATGTTTACTTTCACCCTGCTGGCTTACCGGTTATATTGGAAGACATTTCCAGAAACAAGCACGCTGCATCTGGCTGGGGATGAGAGAAAGAGGGTGATTTGTAAACCTCTGCAGAATGCAGAGCAGAGTCAAATGTACTTAGAAAAAGTTCGTAAAAATAATTTACTTGAAATGTACTGACAATGCATTTGGTACACATTATATACAGTATACTATGTGTAACAAATGCATTGTCAGTACATTTTAAGTAAATTATTTTTACAAACTGCTTTCAGTATATTAAGTACTAATAGCATTACACTCAATCAACAAATCACCTGTGTAACCATTCAAAACAGATATTAAACATAACCAGATGTGTGGCAGGAACTTGTGTACAACTCTTTGACAAGGTTTGTCATTTATTTTCAATTTTAAACACAAAGTGCTTGCAGTGCAAGTCAGCAGAACAGAGCTTAAACAGTGCTCTAGTGCAAAGAACATAGGTATGGTGAAATTACAATATTTATTTTCTTTTATAGTATAACATCAGTAACAAAAGCGCAGAAAAAACTCTAGAGCTGCCAAAGATTTAGGACTTTGTAGAAAAACTAAACATTGCAACATCAGTAACAAAAAAAGTACAAACGAGTCAATGAAAATGGCTTACAGATTAAGGCAAGACTTGAGATAAATTATGTAGGCCTTTGGCCAGCTTGTGGGTTTGTTCAGTTGTTGCACTTTCTTCTTACCTCGAATCTCTGACACTCAAGCATAAATTGAAGGTCAAACCATCCAACTCTAGAAATGTCTCCCCGTCTGATTTTGTCATTCTAATCAATGGACAAAATGAATGGTAATTATTTTTTTAAATAAATAAAAAATAAATAAAACACTCCTAACTACACTTGTATTTGTACACAATTTCAATTTCAACTAGATATTAAGTCACCATACCAAGTTTGATGAGGCAGTAAAAACATTTTATTTTCATATCCCGAAAAGGTGATATTTTTGACATATACCGTAGTTGGTTTCTGCCCAATACCAGATAAATACAAGTCACAGTAATTATGTTGTGATGTTCAGTGACACACTGTTTGACCAAAATCATTACCAGTAAGACTCCCCAATCGGGAGATAAGCGACCGTCAGGTCGCAGCGTGAATTTAGGGCAAAATCTGTAGGAGCAGTGTCCAAAAATGTTTTTGAAAAAATCGGCCTAATATTGGCGCTATATAGGACAGATCCATGTTGATGACATGAGTGTAGACATACTGTGTACGGATTTGTGATTTTAGGGCAAAATGTGTAGGAGCAGTGTCCAAAAATGTGTTTGAAAAATCGGCCAGATGGTGGCGCTATATGGGACAGATCCATGTTGATGACATGAGTGTAGACATACTGTGTACCGATTTGCGTGATTTTAGGGCAAAATCTGTAGGAGCATATGTCCATATATGTAGATAACCTACGCATCACACAAAGTCTGACCTCACCAGCCCATACTTGGGCATGGACGACTTATATCTCCATATATGGAGATGGCCATATATGGAGATACGATGACATCACAGAGTCCACAGCTGATGATGTGGCGTGATGTCATACAATACACAAACAAGCCCTATATAAAGGAGCTGATGATGCTCTGTAGGAGCATCATCAGCTGTGGACTCGGTGATGTCATCGTATCTCCATATATGGCCATCTCCGTATATGGAGATATAAGTCGTCCATGCCCAAGTATGGGCTGGTGAGGTCAGACTTTGTGTGATGCGTAGGTTATCTCCATATATGGAGATTCAACATTCCAGGTGTAACTATGGCTGCCCGTATGACGTGAGAGGTGGAGGTTGTGGATTGGCAGGCAAGGAGTGTGTGTGCAAAGTTTGGCATGTCTTGGGGCAACGGTGGCGGAGATATGAGTTGGGGAAAAGTGTGACATGACGGACAGACTGACTGACTGACAGACAGCCGGTGGAGGTTTTGGTAGTAAATGCGACCTGACGGTCGCAATTACGTCATCATCAATGATGCCATAGGCATTCGAACAGTGACGATAATTTGGATAAATTGTGTCCTGTGCATGCCAATAGAGCAGGCTACACTACCCAGCAGCCGAGCTAGGTGTGGTGAGTCCAGAGGGCCTAGTGTCTCTAAAAGTGACACTACTGGATAATAGATTTGGGGTATTTGATTCTGTACACTTGCCTATCACAGCTTCGACCAATCTTTGGTCCAGTTGGGACTTGGGTGGTTTTCCCTCTGGGCGCTTTCCTGCGAAGTTTGAGTTTCTGAGGACATCTCTCCCAAAGACCAGTTGGCAGAGCTCCTGGGTGAATAGACACTTTGGACCTGTTGAGACGTTCAAACTTCGTCCTTGGCACTTGCACATTTGAGTTTGGGTTTGGGAGGTAGATTTGTACCAGCAGGTCGGATGTAGAGGGAGATATCTGGCCCTGCACATCAGATAGGGAGACAGACAAATAGTTAAGTGCTTAATAACACATGAATTAACACATGAATTATCACAAATTACAAAGGTCACTTGCCTAAGGCCTGATTTACACTGCCAGACAAATCCAGTCTGAATTCGATCTGTGTCACATCAAGATTGGAATCTGATTTGCTTAAAATAGTCTAAATGCAGACAGGTCACATGAAATCCGATTTTTACAAACCACATCCAGAGGTGGTTTCAAATCTGATTTATAAAGATGTGTTTGTCTGAATGCACTAATCTGAGCTATCGAGCCAAGTCACATATCAAACTGTCCAAAACGTCATTTGCAGCGCGACCCGAGCACCACTGTCAGTACAGAGCGCGAGAAATGCATTTTGATTTGCATATGTTTTACACTACAGAAGAAATGGCGAGCAGCATTCAGTGGACAGACAGAAATTCAATGCCTTCTAGCACTTTGGGGGTATGCCTCAGTACATGAGAAATGTACAGGAACAATTAAGCATGGCAGAAAATGTAACACCAGCACCTAGCACAGTCTTGCAACCGAGAAAGGGCGTCATAGGCATACCTGGAAACTGAGCTACACTTCCTAACCGCCTGTCCACTGTAACAAGACATCAGAGACACATACTTCCCACAGATCAGAACCACCCAAGGAGAGTTTGAAAACATGACCTATGATACTAAAAAAAAAACTCCCATACCTGCTGGGTGAAATAAAACAATGCACAAACACAGCAACAAGACGTGTGAGCTGCTGTGATAGGAGGATATCAAATGGAACATAACCACCTTAAAGACTACTAATCATTGTGTATATCCATGTACTGTCAGCATTATGAAACCTTGATACATAAAACTGTGGTGTGGTGTGAGTGTGTGTGAGAGAGAGAGAGAGAGAGAGAGAGAGAGAGAGAGAGAGAGAGAGAGAGATTAATTTTATCAGATATCCATGGTTCTAGTGACTGATATTGGCCTTCTAAAGCGTGATTCTTTTTAGGGAAAAAATTAAATACAATAATTAATTAAAATAAAATGAATATGAAATATCTAAATACTGAATCAAGCAACTTTAAAACTGCATGGGGTGCTCACAAAAAAGTGAAAACCTTAAAATAACTCCCATGTTTGAAAGTGAAATATCCCTTTATCTCTTGTAAACAATTATTTTAGAACATTGTATTCATGGGCACATTACATGAGGAACTTAAATATTCTGAACACAAAAAGTGCAACCTGTTTGACTCGACACAATTTAAAATGTGCACTTGCACTCTCAACTTGAACTCAACTTGTGTGTTATACGAGACTGTGGAGATTACATTTTGCCTATTGGGGCTGTTGCCCCATTGTACTGTTGGTTCTCAAGTGCTACCATGTTCCTACCTCGATCACAAGCTTCTGTGAACCACTTCGACAGAGCCTTCCCTCCTCCTTCTGGTGGCTGTCCTGTATGGGCGTCTGGTGATTTTCCGATGGCCTTATAATCCGAGAGAGAGAGACAGAGAGAGAGATACATTTTCAAGCTCTCACTGAAACTATAACATGCTGCTGTTCAACTATTATGTATAGAACTGACCACAAGAAAGGTCGGTAAAGTTATTATTGCTGCATATTGAGGATTCTTTGCTGAAAATGATGTGATCCCTGATGATGTTTTCAGTGGCATGCTTCTACTTGTGTACATCACACATCAAACTTTTTTGCCAAACAGCATTTAAAGTTAGAACGACAAAAGGAAAGTTCATGGACATTTTTGAGAGAGAAAATAAAAGTCAACTTTACCATATAGAACATAAAAAATGCAGGCTCGGATTCTCGGAAGGACCTCTTACCATGTCCCAAGATTGGATACCGTGAGGAACACCATCCTCCTGGTACAGGTCTAGTGAACTGCCAACTGCAACCATGCCAACCTGAGTATGATAAAAGTCAAAGGAAGAAAATGCTGAATTTGGGGTTCCAGTGGGGCGGAGGTTTGCAGTTAGGATGCTTGATCTCGGTATTCCACTGGGACTGGGGGTCCTACTGGAACTCGGGTTCCTACACATAATTCTACATTTCAAAATGTTAAATTTTCTGTATATTTTTAAAGGGGAAAAAAATCGAATTCCATACTTTACATACATGTGGCTCACTCTCTGGGACACAGTAGTCAATCCATGGCTGTTCATTCCACAGTGAGGTGTAGGTCACTTGACAAAACATATAAACAAGTAACTTTAACACATTGAATGCCAAGGTTTCTGGAAATTAGTCAATAGCCCCAGCCACCATTGACTCCCCATTCATTTTGAGACCATACATAACTGTACTTTTTTGAAGTATTATATGAACTGCGAACACATGCAGATACACTTTAGGGTGTATTCTTTCATGTTGCAAAGAATTGAGTTCACAGATAGTTCCATTTTGAATATAAGTGCATGTGAAAATAAAAAAAACGCTCATAAATCTTGCCTCTCAAATGAGGTTCTGAGATAATCGCATTTAAAGGTTTATTTTATGTACAGAACTGTTTGTACTGTGTCAATCTCAACTTGGCACATATCAGAATAATCGGTAGGATGTTTACTTTACTGTTGACTTTACCGTTAGTCAAAATATTATTCGCCTGTGGAGTTATGGGCTTATCTATAGGGTTAGGGTTAATCAAAATAGAACTGTGTTATGTGGTACTTTCAGCATTTCCAAGGCTAAAACTCCTGTTATGGGTCATGATTTATTTTTTCTAGGCAGCTGCATGCTTTCTAGGCAGCTGCATGCTTTATTTACAGATATTTTGATGTTCACATCGTCAACCTACAATATTCCATGTAATATTGTTTCACAGAAATGGATGTCAGAGAAAAACACATGTTTTGTATATATTGTGCCAGTAAGTAATTTCAACTAGGACTATTTGCAAATGTGATACCTGTTTTGAAAGCCTGAAGGATGTTCTTTATTCTACACACAAAAAGTAAGTTCATATGACATTTCTTTTTGAAGTTAGGACCAAAAGTTTACATTATTGTCAATATACTGTATTGAGGAGGTTTGGCGCCCCCATGTGTTCGTTCTATATCATGACACTACAAATGTGTGTGACACACACACATTTGTAGTGTCATGATATAGAACATTCATAAGTGTACAAATAGAACCAAATGGACCCTTACGGGTCAATTTTTACACTCTCAGAGTACTCTGAGTACCATGTAATGGTCAGTTATGTAGCCAGATATGTGATGGACAATTAGTGATTGAAAGTAAGTACATTTACTGAATTATGGGAATGGAGATGAGATGCTTTTAGTTTAAAGATTTGTTTTTTATGCCTTTATTTGATAGGACAATAGACTGACAGGAAATGGGAGAGATGGGGGATGACATGTGGTCATGACAGGTCGTCCAGATCGGGAATCGAACCGGTGACGCCAGCAGGCATCATAGTATGTGGTATGCGCTTTGACCACTAGGCCAGTGGGCGCCCCTAGATGCTTTTAGTTTAGTTTACTCAAGTTGGAATTCTTGAAACTATTTTGTACCCCACCTAGACAAATAACACGAGTAGGTCAGGCATTTAGTGCAGGTTTAGTTCAGTGCATCAAAATAAATAAGGCCAAAATATACAAATACAATGTTTTTTTTACATACAAAAGCCTAAAACTGAATGACAGAATGCTATGAATGAAATATTGCCCAATGCTCAACTGCATGTTGCCTGTTGACCTCTTCTGACCTGCTGTAGGGGCCTTGGTAGACTAATGTTATCTTCCCATTTTCTATGCAATTCAAACATGGCAGGCTTGGCCGGTCAATTTCTAGACTGCATTATAAGGTTTTGGCTTTGATCGAAATTACTGAATGTCTACAGGTTCCCTTCAGATATGAAGGGAACCTGAGTTACTATGACACATTAGAGCTTACTAAACAACTAAACCTGAACAAACAACTGAACCTCTTTTTTTCAGTGAATCAAGGCTTTATTTTCCTTGGGATATTATTTCACAGAAATGCATTTCAGAGATTGCCAGACCAACATAAAATGCTCAACTTTTACAGCAAATATCTCAAACAACCCTTTGAATTGTTGTCTTTCATTATAAATTACAAAAAAAGGTAGTTTGTTGATCTTTTCTGACTAAGGCCTGTCAAAATACTGTATTGAGGAGGTTTGGCGCCCCCATGTGTTCGTTCTATATCATGACACTACAAATGTGTGTGTGTCATTCATACATTCATAAGTGTACAAATAGAACCAAATGGACCCTTACGGGTCAATTTTTACACTCTCAGAGTACTCTGAGTACCATGTAATGGTCAGTTATGTAGCCAGATATGTGATGGACAATTAGTGATTGAAAGTAAGTACATTTACTGAATTATGGGAATGGAGATGAGATGCTTTTAGTTTAAAGATTTGTTTTTTATGCCTTTATTTGATAGGACAATAGACTGACAGGAAATGGGAGAGATGGGGGATGACATGTGGTCATGACAGGTCATCCAGATCGGGAATCGAACCGGTGACACCAGCAGGCATCATAGTATGTGGTATGCGCTTTGACCACTAGGCCAGTGGGCGCCCCAAGATGCTTTTAGTTTACTCAAGTTGGAATTCTTGAAACTATTTTGTACCCCACCTAGACAAATAACACGAGTAGGTCAGGCATTTAGTGCAGGTTTAGTTCAGTGCATCAAAATAAATAAGGCCAAAATATACAAATACAATGTTTTTTTTACATACAAAAGCCTAAAACTGAATGACAGAATGCTATGAATGAAATATTGCCCAATGCTCAACTGCATGTTGCCTGTTGACCTCTTCTGACCTGCTGTAGGGGCCTTGGTAGACTAATGTTATCTTCCCATTTTCTATGCAATTCAAACATGGCAGGCTTGGCCGGTCAATTTCTAGACTGCATTATAAGGTTTTGGCTTTGATCGAAATTACTGAATGTCTACAGGTTCCCTTCAGATATGAAGGGAACCTGAGTTACTATGACACATTATAACTAAACCTGAACACTGAACCTCTTTTTTCAGTGAATCAAGGCTTTATTTTCCTTGGGATATTATTTCACAGAAATGCATTTCAGAGATGTTGTCAAAATCGTGCCCCAGTAATTGTTCAGCTAGGAATATTTGCAAATGTGATACCTCTATTGGAAAGCTGAGGATGTGTACTTTATTCTACAAATATAAAAGACAAGACTGGTCATTTGAAATTTTATTTTCCTGTACAAAAGACGGAACAATAAAGTACAACCTTGAACCTTTGAGATCAGACAACAGTAGATACTGTCAGGTACTTCTGTGCAAGTGTATTTCAGTGCATCAAAATAGATAGGCCAACATATTATATACTATACAGTGTATTTCAGTGCATCAAAATAGATAGGCCAACATACTATAACTATATACTATATATACAAATGCAATGGATTTTCCATGTACACAGTGCTTGTAATCTCAAATGGCAACATGAAGACAGGCTGAAAGGTCATATGAATATTTTACTTTTGACTTCATTGACTTCAGACAGACAGTAGGTATTCTCAAAACAACAAGGGGCTTACATTTGTAGGGCTTGGTTTTTCAACAGTGCTATGTGAGCAACAGCATTGAGAACAGGTTTCATTTTCAATGAAACAAGGCTTTATTTTCCTTGGGATATTACTTCACAGAAATGCATTTGAGAGATGTAAATATTGTGCCACAATAATTGTTCAACTAGGAATATTCTAACCATAAAATAATACAAGCCTTCTTCAGCTCAAAGTCCCAAAGTTCAATGTCAAAGGTGCTTGAACTCTGAGTGAGTTCAATAAAATAAAATAAGTGAGACATGAAAAATATGGAAAATAAAATAAAAGTTCAGGACGTAGGCTCAGTTCAATGTCAAAGATGCTTTCACTCTGAGCGATAGTCCAATGAGTGTGAGGAAAATAAATAGAAAATAATAATAATTTTTTTTTTGTTTTCTTTTCTTTTTTTTTACAAAGGAAATAAAATAAAATAAAACATTGTGTAGTGTGTGTGTGTGTGTGTGTGTGTGTGTGTGTGTGTGTGTGTGTGTGAGAGAGAGAGAGCATCATGCTTCTCACCTCTGGTGGTACTCGAAGAAACAGGGGTAGGTGCAAAGGGGGACGTAGTGGCAGCCCACACAGACATAATGTGTCTCCTTGCGGACGGGAGGGTTCTTGTTCAGGCAGTTCTTGCATTTTCGGAACGGCCTATCCTGACCTGGGTTGGGGTTGATGGGCTGCAGAACATGCCCCCTGAAGTCGATGTCATACCGTTGTTCAGGGTCCCTGCCGCGGGGTCCCCTAGGGGTGGGGGCAAGGGGGGCAGGGGGGGGAGGAGCAGGTGCTGCTGCTTCTGCTGCTGCTGCTGCTGCTGCCTCTGGTGCTGCCTCTGCTGCTGCTGCTGCTGCTGCTTCTGCTACCAGAGGAAGTTTGGTCCAGGCCTTGGCTGTCTCCAGGATGAACTTCCTCATCTTCATTGGCGGCTTCCTCTTGGGTTCGTCTGGTTCTCTGAGGTCGTCGTCGTCGCTGTCGACTTCGTTCTTCAGCTTGTAGATGATGTGGCTGTTGACGAGGGCAATCTGGAACAGGTACATCACGAATTTTGAAGTCCACTTGGCCGTCTTGCGGACAAACGGATAATACGAGATTTTTTGATCAAGACGGTCCACCTGCAAAGACAAGTAAACAGAGGCGTCAATTGAGTATGGCAAGCTATCGCAGATTTTTTTTTTTTTTTTTTTTTTGTAATTTTTTTTTTTTTTTTTTTTTTTTTGTGTAAGCTATGGCAGCTGCCATACCTTGGCTACAGGGGGAAATAATAAAATGTACTTTTCATCATGCCTGTTGCTAAGGTATGGCAACATGACTGGTGCGAAGACACCAGTCATGTTGCCATACCTTAGCTTTTTCTGAACTGATGCCACTGGTAGACAAGACAATGTATAATGACAAATATGTTAGCCTGAGGCACCAAGAGCATGAGGCACCACAACATGCGGCGCTGCATGTTGTGAGCTTGCAGGCTCCAAGCTCACAACACGCAGTGCCACGTGTTGATGCACGCAATGAGGCAATGAGTAGACAAGACAATGTATTAGGTGGTGGTGGTACATATGATCTTATTTGTCAAACTTACCCCGTTCATGTAGAGATTGTAGTCACACACGCAGGCTGGCTTCTTCTGGGGGACTCTGTTCTTTTGCCCTCTCTGCTTGACGTGGACTGTGCGTTGTTCATCCTGGTGGAGGGTGGAGACCATCTTGACAATTCGCTTGTCCCTCCATGCCAAAACCATCACTTTGCCATTGTGGCGAGACACCGTTGCACCCACTTCCAGACCAGTCAGCTTGACATCTTTGATGGCCTGTGGTTCGCCCCTGTTGGTACGGAGTGTGCCACAGGTGTGCATCTTGAGACCGAGGAGCATGGTAGACGTCGTGATGTGGTTGTAAAAGTTATCCTGAAATGAGGTTAGAAATTATAGTTTAGTCCTGAGAACAACCACCAGTTGTAGATAAGCCAAGGTCAGATCATAGTATAGCATGGAAGGTCACAGCAGGCAAATGTAATCACTACTAAGCAATATAACATAATATAATTTTAGCTCATCACCTGATAAAGACGGTATCCAAGGCCTTCAAGGCCGTCAATCAGGAACCGGATGGTGTCTGGGAGGTGAGCGCTTACACCACAGTAAGGCTTCATGGCGTAGAGGTAGCCTGTTTTGGACTCTGACAGTATGTAGCTCTTTATGCCATACTTGATGGGTTTCATTGGGTTGTAGACCTTGAACTTCAAGCTGCCACGCCAAAGCAGTGTTCCCTCGTCGATGCTCACATTGATGTCCGGCTGATACATCTTCTTGAAACTGGCCAGCAACGGGTCAAGAACAGGGCGGATTAAACAGAGTGGGTCACTGGCATCAATCGTGTCGTAGTCAGTGAAATGAAGGAACCTCCAAATGAGCTGGAATCGGTTGCGTGCCATGATGGTGCCAAAGTAGGGCGTTCCAATTGCTTCCTCTTTGGACCAGTAGCTCTCGAGGCTGTACTTCCACACTAGGCCCGTAAGAAACAGCAAACCGAGGAACCTCTTGAACTCGACCAGTGTGAGCTCCCTCCAGGCATAAACTCTCGAACTTTTCACTGCTGGCTCCCTCGCTCTGACCTCCGCGATGCAGCGGGCCGCATAGATGTTACTCTGGTCCACTATGTACTGCAGAAGCTCATCAGACAGGAACAGCTCTGCGTAGTCTACTGGATTCTCTGACTCCAGCTCATATGCACGGCCAAGTGGACCTGGAGTTGCACGGAAAGGGAAGGCGGTGGGGCTCCAGTTCTTCTCGTCACGCCACCCCAGTGCATGATCTGTCTGTGTGGGTGGTCTGCCACCTGTAAATCATAGAAATACATGATTACCATAAAATATATTGTTTTTATTCATGTGGTACATAAATTGCACCAAATAGCTAATATATAAGATCAAGATGACTGATCTGGAAGTGGGGGGAACAGTGTCTCGCCACAATGGCAAAGTGATGGTTTTGGCATGGAGGGACAAGCGAATCGTGAAGATGATCTCCACCCTCCACCAGGATGAACTACGCACAGTCCACGTGACACAGAAAGGGCAAAAGAACAGAGTCCCACAGAAAAAGCCAGCCTGCGTGTGTGACTACACTCTCTACATGAACGTGGTACGTTTGACAAATAAGATCATATGTAAGACCATATAAGCTCACATTGTGTGCTGTTACTGCATGTCAACTGACTCATCACAAATGACATCCTCATCGGTGTCTGGGTCGAAGTAAACACGCACACCCTGGTACAGTATCATTTTGCCACGTTGGCGTTTGGGCATAGCTTGTAGATCTGCTGATGGAGATGAATGTCATAAAACATGAAAAAAATAAACAAGCATGATACTGACCTCATGCTGGCACATGTGTCATTTGTCACCTGTCATTTTAGTTGACATACAGTAACACTGTATGAAATGACATGTGAGAAATGACAAACGTGGAGGTATTAGATCAGCTTAGATCAGTGTCATGAGCAGAAACAGTTCTCACCCGTCTTACGACGAACCGAAGGCCCAGCAGCAGCAGCAGCAGCAGCAGCAGCAGCAGCAGATGTCCCCTGCCTCACTGTGTCTGAAATCCCAGAGAAAGAGAAAATGCTAAATAGCATGCAAATCAAAACAATTTACAATTTAGACATATAGCCTTCACCCCATTATGCATCATAGTAAAGAGATGTAGAGACTTTAAATCAAACAGAAACGTGTTTTTATCCAACTACTGCATTGAATGCTGATAATGAAACAATGAATTTAGATACAGTATATAAACTCCTTTGGCATCTGCTATATATACACCTCGCGTGAATGTGATTGTAGACTTTATGAAAAGTTTGCTTTTGAGGAAAATTATATATATTATACATATATCTATGGTTGAGATAGTGGCAGAAAATAGCCAATCTGCAAGCTCACAACGTGATGATTTCATACACTAAGTGTCAGTGTATGACACAATCACATTCATGTGAGGTGTATATACACATGCATGTGTGCATGTCAGATGCCAAGGGAGTTTATATCTAAATTCATTGTTTGTACTGATTCAGTGCTTGACACAAATGTGTCAAGCACATTTTGACACTACTTCATGGCAGAAACTGCAAAAGATTTTCAGAAAATATTCAAATCACATCTACCGTATATTTCTCTTTGTACAACATTTCTAAGGTCACACTCACACGTCATGTTTCTTAGTACCCTAATGGTGTCTAGTGTCAAGATTTAGTAGTGTTGCCCAACTCATGTCCCATGGGGTTCATGTTTTTTCCCCAGATATGTTTTTGGGCTTTTATGCCTTTATTGACAGGACAGTAGACTGACAGGAAACGGGGAGCGAGAGTGACACGCAGCAAATCTGGACGGGCTCGGTACACACTGTTTTTATTTACCTGGCTCGCTGGAAAGTGGCGCTCCAACCCCCTGAGACAGCGGAACGGACTGGGAACTTGGACCAGGCTGGCAATCCCCCTCAGCAGCTGTGGTGGCCTCCCCCACGACCCCGGCAGCTCCGTCCTCCTGATCCTCCTCCTCATCCTCTATATCATATAACATTACCCCTCGGGGACAAGAAAATGAAAATGTATTAGGAAAATGCACAAAATCTAAACTTTGCCATCTTGTTCATGACTTTGATGTAAAAAAAATGTTTTATCTAGTACAATTCAAGCTTCTGGTTTCCGTTTTATTTTATTACTCCACCTGAGATGTACAGCCGTGGCCTCCTATCATCGGGCTGCTCCTCCACCACCTCCTCCTCCTCAGAATAGTCGGAATCTGTAAAAGTGTAGTTTGTACTGTTATATATTTGTCATGTCATGATTGAATATATAAACAAGACAACATGAAACTGTATATTTGTACACTGTCAGAGTTGTGGTGATGTACAACATTTATGCATGATGGCATCAATACAATAAATTTAGATATCTAAACTCCCTTGGCATCAGGCATGTGCTGATAATGAAACAATGAATGTAGATATATAAACTCCATTGGCATCTGGCATGCACACATATACACCTGGCATGAATGTGAATGTGATTCACGAATGTGATTGTAGACTTTATGAAAAGTTTGCTTATGAGGAAAATTATATATATTATACATATATCTGTGGTTGAGATGGTGGCATAAAATAGCCTATCTGCAAGCACACAATGTGATGATTTCATGTCAGTGTCAGTGTATGTCACAATCACATTCATGCCAGGTGTATATGTTTTGTGTGCATGCCAGATGCCAATGGAGTTTATATATCTACATTCATTGTTTCATTATCATTCATCATCACTTTGTACTGATAACATCATGCATAAATCACGTTGAGGGCTTGTAGATCGGCTATTTTCTGCAACTATCTCAACCATAGATATATGTATAATATAATATTCATTGTTTCATTATCATTCATCATTTTGTACTGATACCATCATGCATAAATCACGTTGTGGGCTTGTAGATCGTCTATTTTCTGCCACGTCATGGTCAACCATAGAAATGTGATCTCAACGTCTCAAACAATATAATTTCACAATATAGAAACGTCTAAAGTATCGAAACATAATACATATACTTTAGACATTGTCATGTGTATGATACACACTTGATTGAACCGGGAAAAAAGACCACCTCAGCTCTCAAAGCACGGCGGCGGCGCGACGCGTCGATGGGCTTGTAGATCGGTTATTTTCAGGAACGTCATCGTCAACCATATACGTTCAGGTTCAGGTTTATTAGTCACCATTATGTTTAGAGACTTGAGAGAGACGTTTTTTGAGTGTTGATCACACTGCGCCGAAAGTCGGGGGGAGAAGATGGCGCCGATCAGGCAGCTGTCAGCGTGTAGCCCTGATCAGCGCCATCTTCGTCCCCCCGACTTTCGGCGCAGTGTGTAATCTCAAAGCAAGGCGGCGGCGCGACGCGTTGATGGGCTTGTAGATCGGTTATTTTCTGCCACGTCATGGTCAACCATAGAAATGTGATCTCAACGTCTCAAACAATATAATTTCACAATATAGAAACGTCTAAAGTATCTAAAAATAATACATATACTTTAGACATTGTCATGTGTATGATACACACTTGATTGAACCGGGAAAAAAAGACCACCTCAGCTCTCAAAGCACGGCGGCGGCGCGACGCGTCGATGGGCTTGTAGATCGGTTATTTTCAGGAACGTCATCGTCAACCATATACGTTCAGGTTCAGGTTTATTAGTCACCATTATGTTTAGAGACTTGAGACGTTTTTTGAGTGTTGATCACACTGCGCCGAAAGTCGGGGGGACGAAGATGGCCGATCAGGCAGCTGTCAGCGTGTAGCCCTGATCAGCGCCATCTTCGTCCCCCCGACTTTCGGCGCAGTGTGTGATCTCAACACTCAAACACGATATAATTTCTCAATATGGAAACGTATCATGTCTCTAAACATAATACAATATGTACATACACACTGGGACAATGTCGAGTGAGCCAGCTGACTATTGAACCGAAAAAAAGACTCTCAGCTCTCAAAGCAAGGTGCTGCCGCGTTGTGGGCTTGTATATCGGCTATTTTCCGCCTCATCTCTAAAGTCAAAAGCTTCGATCAGAGCGGTGTAGCGCGGTGAAGTCTTTTTGAGCGTTACGTTGTAGTTTTATGACTCAAAAAGTCTACACCGCGGTGGATAGCGGTGGACCCGACTCTGATCGAAGCTAAACGATAGCATTACACAACTCTTACCAAGAACTCGTTCTCGGTCCGGCGCCTCTGGAACCCATTCCAGGTCGCCACCAGTACCATCATCATCATCGCTCTCGTCGTGTGACTCCTCGGCGGCTCTGTACCGAGGCCCTGGACGGTTAGCCGTTCTACCAGAACGACGACGGCGAGCAACAGGAATGAGGGGGTGTCCCTGAAACATGTCGCTGGAGCCTGGGTCCACAGGCTCCACGTTGCGACGTGGCAGACACTGTTGCAGTGTCCTCTGGCCTGCACTGGGCAATGGGAGCTTGCGCTTCCCCATCACTGTACCAAAATGTATCACTTACTACACTAACTAGTCTAATACTGTCTAATCTAAGCTGATATAAACTGAGATAAACTGACCCCACCCAAGATAAACTACAATGAACTCTCTCTAAGGCTATCCTAAACACAGACTGATGCTAATGCTAACTGTTGCTTACCTTCCTTCTCTCAACGTCGCCCTGACAGACACAGCCAAACACTGACTGACTACACAGAACAGAACAGACAAAGAAACAGACAAAAACAAGACACAAAAAAACACAAATCTCTCCCTCTCCTCTCCTCTCCTCTCCTCTCCTCTCTCCTCTCCTCCTGACTAAACCTCAAACAATCACACTTTCTTTCTCTCTCTCTCTCTCTCTTTCTCGCTCACTTTCAGTCAAATCAATCACACACACAAACTCTCACCTCAGTCGCCCACCAAACACCTCACAGTCAATCAATAAACTAGCACTCAATTCTCTCAAAACTCTCAATATCTCTCTCTCTCAATAATCACTTGCTTCTCTATAAACGTACCTACTCCCACTCAGAACGCCCCCTGAACCCAGGTATTTATAGGCCTCCACAGGTCACCCCATCAATGTTGATAAACATTGATCCAGAACCCCATGTGGTTGGATCAGACAGTTGCTGGGGTGATTACGTCACCCAGCAACCCGGTCTTCACTCAGAGGCTGCGCAAGGGCTCCACCTACTGGAATAATTGAAAAAATGAAAAGACGTCTGGACCTGTCATAGAGGTCTATTGGCACTTCTTTAATTAATTGATTAAGACTCCTGTGGACGTCTTAGGCAATCAAAGTGTTAAGCAGTAGCTGTGGGCTAGACCACTAGACAATGCATGTCAAACAGCTCATACAATATATGAGAAATATGCAGCCTGAAAAGGTTGAGAACCACTGCTCTAAATATTCTGACAACATAGACATATTGTACATTACTGTTATGCCTAGCCAATATTACACTGCAGCTTTAGCAGAGTCAGATTTTAAACATTTAAGACTTTTAATAATACCATTCAGAATTATGTTCAAGTTGAGACCAATTTATCAATAAACACCACCAATTACTAAGACCGAATTATATAAAGTCTACACAAAAAACAAGTGTACAACTAAATAAATGCAACTATGGGTGCATGTATTTTATAAGGTGTATGCAAGGCATTGTCCCACACAAACATATCCAATAACAAGGGCAGCAACACATTCTTGAGGCTTTCAAAGTAAAACATGTTCATCTTTATGCAGTAAAATATTGACACTACATATCCATGACAACTGACAACTGCCTTTAGGAACCGTTGTGAGACTTATTTTCACTGAAGAACTGTACATTAACATTCACACTTTATTATTCACTGCTGATGCTTGATAGTTAAAACCAGCCAACACAATGTACAGCAAAATCATTTTAGTATTAAACATACCAGATTAGCGTTGAAACACACACATACTGTATATAATTCATTCAATTACTGGTGGTCCCCGGACCACTGGTTTAAAACCAATGAACTAAAACGACTAACACTGGCAAAAGTTATCAGTTTGCTAGCATTAGCACTGACTTCACCTCGTTTTAAAACATAAACAACAGACAGCAATCACCACTCGATGTGGTCCCCCAGCACGTGTAGATAGATAACCATAGGTATAATATCTAGACTGGTTGAAACAAGCACATTTAGTCCGGTAAAGAATGAAGGGAAGGGAGGAACAAACTATGTAGTTTGTTCCTGTACTTACACTCACTGTTGCTACCCCTCCGTCTCCTGGGAGTGTATTCAATCCAGGAAATAGATCGGGATTCGGGGAATACAGCCGTTATTGGTTTTATTCCAGTTCGTTTAATCCATGGAGGTAATAAAGGTTTAAATACTTTACTGGGAGACGAGCGTTGCTAAAGTGTACATACGTTAGCGCGCCTGGTAGGCTACGCTAAATTCAAACAAAGGAAGACGTCACTTCCGGACGTCACAGTCACAACGCAGCACAACCAATCAAATGTCCCCTTTCTGTCACATGGGCAATCTTGCATCCTGGGACTTGTAGTTCACTATGGCATTTATCAACCAAAACATCGTCTGTATTACTTTAGTTTAGAGACAGGAACATTATTAACATTCTGTCACAGACATCTGTATTCTTTCATTACGTTGATACATTTAACACTTTGAGATTTGTTTCAAATGTTAAGTGCTATATTTATAAAATGTATTCTTATTCTTATTCTTAAATAAATATAAATAATAACATAATGAATACAAACAAATAAGATAAGCCTGTGGAATTGTAGGAGTTGATGAGGCATTACATTTTAGTCTGACTCTATTCCACAGATATTGTGAAAATAGCAGATCTCCCAGCTCACAATGCCTCACATTGTAAGATTGTAGATCAGCTATTTCGAAATGTTTGCCTCTTCCTTATTATTTTACAATTTGATAAATGTTTGAGCAGTTGTCCATTATAGTCAGTGGAAGTTGGTGTTCTGTTCCACATACAGTCATAGATGCTCTGCATGACAGAGACTGGTCAGATTTAAAGTCCTCCGAGATTATTGCTGTCCCAGAGGACTTTACAGGTAAATGTGACGCCCACACTCCAGGTAACTTCAGCTATAATAGTAGTTGGTAGTTGCGAATAGGTCGCTGTTATTGTGACCTCACCATGAAAACCGGTGCATCTTGTCAGAGGCCGGGTTTTATTTTTCTTCCTAAAATAAAAGTCTGGGTTTCCGAGGCTAGAGGCCGGGTAACGCCTCATCAGAGGCCGGTTAACATTACTTTGTTGTGACATCACATTGTTGACCCATATTTGGCAATGCCCATATATGAACACTCCCAGATGATGCCCTGTTAGGGGAACCACTTAACAGAATCCCTTTTATGTCCATATATGGAGATCCCTGAAAAATAAATTTGGTTTGCAGAACAACAGATGGGAGATGGGAGACAGGTTGTCGTATGCAAGTAGATAGGAATCTCACCCTCCTCAAATTAGTATGGGATTACACTCTCCCTCTTCCTTGTATTCGCCATAGCTGATTTGTGAATTATTCATAATGGTCTGTCTGTCTGAATATATTTATGCATGTATTTATGTGTGTGTGTGTGTGTGTGTGTGTGTGTGTGTGTGTGTGTGTGTGTGTGTGTGTGTGTGTGTGTGTGTGTGTGTGTGTGTGTGTGTGTGTGTGTGTGTGTGTGTGTGTGTGTGTGTGTGTGTGTGTGCACGTCGCATGTGCATATCTATCTATCTATCTATCTTTGTGAAAATATAGATGTAATTAGTATATTACAGGGGTAGGCAACCTTAGGATGATCACTGGCACACTGGTATATGTGTGAGAAAAGAGTTTTCTTTGAATTTAAATATTTAAAATAAATTATCTACAAATATCTACATTCATTCAAACTCCTAACTGTGACTGGGGACAGTGAGTGGAGAGGGAGTCTAAAGATCATTACATACTGATGTGCAAATATCTCCAAAGAAAAATAAAGGTTATATATTATGGACAATCAAAGTTGGAAATATTACATTTTTATGTGGTGTCATAATTAAAAGTATAGTGTTCATATAGCACACTGCACAATCAAGGAAATTACAACATAGCACTTCATGTCAAAAGTGTTGCTGACCCCTGGTATATTAGAATGAACCTAAGTGCATGACTTATGAATATACTGTTAATTAATATTTTGTATATCTGACAACAAATGTATGTGAAGGAGAACTTACTAGGAATATATTGATAAAGTACTTAAAATATAATAATTAAAAATATATTTTTATTTATTATATTTTAAGTATAACTTACAATGAATGCATGTTGAGGAGAACTTGCAATGAATATATTGTTAAAATACTTAAAATATAATGATTGAAAATATATTTTTTATTATTCTAACTTAAGTATGTCTTATAATAAATGCTTGTTGAGGACAACTTGCTATGAATATATTGTTAGAATACTTAAAATATATTGATTGAAAATATATTTTTGATTATTCTAACTTAAGTATGTCTTCTAATAAATGCATGTTGAGGACAACTTGCTATGAATATATTGTTAGAATACTTAAAATATATTGATTGAAAATATATTTTTGATTATTCTAACTTAAGTATGTCTTGTAATAAATGCTTGTTGAGGACAACTTGCTATGAATATATTGTTAGAATATTTAAAATATATTGATTAAAAATATATTTTTGATTATTCTAACTTAAGTATGTCTTGTAATAAATGCTTGTTGAGGACAACTTTCTATGAATATATTGTTAGAATACTTAAAATATATTGATTAAAAATATATTTTTGATTATTCTAACTTAAGTATGTCTTGTAATAAATGCTTGTTGAGGACAACTTGCTATGAATATATTGTTAGAATACTTAAAATATATTGATTAAAAATATATTTTTGATTATTCTAACTTAAGTATGTCTTATAATAAATGCTTGTTGAGGACAACTTGCTATGATTATATTGTTAAACTACTTAAAATATAATAATTGAAAGTATATTTTTTATTATTATAACTTAAGTATGTCTTATAATAAATGCATGTTAAGGACAACTTGCTATCAATATATTTTTAAATTACTTCAAATATAATAAATAAAAATATACTTTTAATTATATCTATTTAAGTTATAATACAAGAAACCATGATATGAATAGACTTTTAAAAAATACATTTTCAGACTATTAGGAATATATTTTATATTTAGTGCACTTACAACAAATGTACTAAATTACAAATTAAGTTATGTTAATTTACAGTATATTTTTCAAAAAATATAATTACAGTGCATTGTCATCATATTTATTGCTAATGTACTAGATATGAATTGGGGAAAAATTTACTATAAATATGCTTGGACCCAAGTACAAGTATACTCCTAACATACTTTCTGTGAAAAAAGTATACTTAAGTACAGAAAAAATATATTATTTTTTCGCCTGGGAAAACTGGGATTTTTGTTTGGGATCGCCTGTGCTCTGTCCTACCTTCAAGATAGTGGCTCTATCACTCCTCGTAGATGGCTAGTTTAGATTTTGAACAGATCTTTTAATTTTTTAAAAGATTTGTTTCTGGGCTTTTTATGCCTTTATTTGATAGGACAGTAGACCGACAGACAGGAAATGGGGAGAGAGATGGGGGAATGACATGCGGCAAAGGTCGTCCGGATCGGGAATTGAACCGGCGACGCCAGCAGGCATCACAGCCTAGTATGTGGTATGCGCCTTCCTTGACCACTAGGTCAGCAGGCGCCCCGATTTGAACAGATCTTGAAAGATTGTGTAGTAGGCCTATAAGACTTTGGAATAATTGTGAAAACCTTCTCTTATGGAGGTCCATGGCACGAACCCCTTTCTGATGGGGATCTGTGGCCAAATACATATCAATTTGAGGGTTTTAAGATGTAGCTGTCCATGGTGCTGAATGCTGTCTCACCATGAATGAGCAGCTGAGTGAAGTTGATGGACAGAATTTCCCCCGCAGGATTATAAGATAGATATACAGGCTACTTGTATATATTTGAAATAAATCTATGCATTTCTTTGTCCTATACGTTTTACCTCTGGTTCTTGTATAAGTGAGAGCAGAGGTTGCATCTTCGTGTCAGTAGAGGTGTAATTTATTAGAAATAAGAAGTGTTCTCTCTCTCTCCCAGGAAGACGTTTCACAGTCAATTACTGACAGAAATCAATGCACCAAACCTTTCATTACTGTAATGTGTGTGTGTGTGTGTGTGTGTGTGTGTGTGTGTGTGTGTGTGTGTGTGTGTGTGTGTGTGTGTGTGTGTGTGTGTGTGTGTGTGTGTGTGTGTGTGTGTGTGTGTGTGTGTGTGTGTGTGCGCGCCCTCCATTATCAGCAGTATAGCAGTTCTCATTTTACTGTAGTATACCCTTACTGCAAGGGTCTTCAACAGGGGGTCCGGGACCCCTAGCCAAAAATAGCAGATCTACAAGCTTGTAGATCGGCTATTTTCAGCAAGAGGTTTGGTGTAGAGGGGGAAAAGAGCAGACGGTTCAAGTGGTTAAATATCTGAAAACACACATTGACATGAATCCTAAATACACTGATTATTGTGCTGTCAAACAATGAAACTACCGGTATATGGAATCTCTGAAAAGGTTGTGGGGGTCCCTGCTTCATCTCTCGCTCAACTAAGGGGTCCTTGGCCTGAAAACATTGAAGACCCCTGCCTTACTGAGTAGTAGGCTACCCTTTTTTTAGGAGGATATGTGAGGTCATACTGCACCATAGCTCCAGGATTTAGATGTGTTGACATGGCTGATATAATAATTCTGCTAAATTACGTCTCACCTATGAGACTGTATTATGCACAAATATCTATTTTATCTTTATGTTAACATTCTATTGATGCATCTCAAGTGTATCTGCAACTAAGTCTGCTGCTATTTTAACTGTCACTGCATCTCCACTTCTTCTAACCATGCACCCTATGTACGTATGCATACTGAATCTGTATGTATCTGCCATCTTACTCAAGAATATTCAGGAATGTTTTAATATTTTACCTGTTTTCCTTGTTCTTGCTTTCTGTATCTATTCTTCTTCTCTTTCCTGTCAAATACAAATGATGGAAGCTTGTACGGAAAAGAACTTCACCGAATTTATTTATTTCTTTGTTTGTTTCTGTAAACCATGTTTACCGTAGAATTGACAATACAGATGTTGATCTCTGGGTGTGTTGATCCTAACCCTAACCCTAACTCTCAGTTCAGAAGTTGTGCTGAAAGCTCTGTCAACCCCACGCATTGCAGAACACGCCAGTTATTTATATTGGTAATGATTTATTGCTAAAATATGAAATTCCGTTAAAAAAAAAGTTTTCTATTAAACCAAACAAAAAAACAAACATCAAATAAACATCTGCTATATTCACTATTGAGTCCTGGTGGAGACATCGCATTTCTCTTTTGGGTCTCAAGCTAAAACGTTTGGGAACCACTGGTCTAAACTAGACCCCCTCTTCTCTTTCCCTCTTCACAAATCTCTCTGCTGAAAATAGCAGATCTACAAGCTCGCGACGCAGCTCGTAGTTCCGCTCTCTTCGCAAGCTGTTTGTCCCAGAAAACGCTATACGGTTCAAGTTGTCATGGGGGCTTTGGGAGCCAACATACGACGCGTCATTTTAGCAATAAATCGTTACAAGTATAAATAACTGGTGTCTTCTGCAGTGCGAGGCGTTGTCACAGAGCCACACAGAGCTGTCAGCGGAAACTTGACGCTTTTTCATTGCAAGTCTGATCTGATGGAATTCGTAACATCCTTAATGTGGGTCAAATGTAAATGATCTTTCTAAGCTTCTGAAACATGGAGTGAGGGGGAGGAGGTGGGTTGGGGAGTTGTCAGAGCGCTAAAGACAATTTTCAGCATAACTTGGTAATTTTACACAATTACGGGGAGACGAAGTAGAAATATATAACATTTCTAACACGGCGGGGGCCAAATATAAATGAGCGCTCCAGAGACATTGTTGAGTGGTTTTCGGGACAGTGTGGATGCCTCGCAGCCAAAGTTTTTGCGCTCCCTTTAATCAAAATGTCTTCCTCATTAAAATTCCTCAAAGTGTTTGTCAAACGGGCCTCGCCGGCTGGAAGGAAGACCGGCGGGGGAGAACGGAAAGAAAAGGAAGAGAACACAAAAGGGACGGGAAGAGAAAAGGGAAGAAAGACAGCCATGGGGGAAAAATATTCCTCAATGACTTTTCATAATTATGAGACCGTGAGATTTCCATATGAATGAGAACATGGGAGATTAGCTGTGAATTGGGAGTCTGTGTTACTCATCTGCTGTAGATCACCATGGATACCAGATAGTTATACCGTTGCACTATAGAAGTCTGTGGGTCTGTCCTCTCCGCTCCTCCTCTCCGATGTATTTTTCCTACCAACATGCTGTGGCGTCAGTTCAGAAAAAGCTAAGGTATGGCAACTTGACTGGTGTCTTGCACGAGCGCCTTCACGCGCGTGCAAGACACCAGTGATGTTGGCATACCTTAGCAACAGGCATGATACATTTATTTTAAGAAGTACATTTTATTTTTTCCACCCGTTTCTACGGTTTCTTGGGCTGCTGGATATGGCAGCCTGGAACGGTTCTCCAAGTGCAGCTAAACCTGGCATGTTAGTAAACGTGTCACAATTAACAATAATGCATTGCACCTGTGCAGCTGACCTACGGAACCTTGGAATACCATAAGATGGGCAGAATAAAAGTGTGGAGAATCCAATTATAATACCTTGTTAAAGTGACCATTTTGTTAAATTTTTAATTTGTAGTTATTTTACTGTAATTTAACAACATAATAACCAGCACAGATAAGACAAAGAGACATTCGGGGATTTATATTTAAAAGTAACTTTTATTTTCCCCCTGGACCCAGGGTATGGCAGCTGCATACCCCTGCCATACCCAATTGACGCCCCTGCCAACATGGTGTGAGTTTTTTCTGCCTCATTTCTGGCCATAGTCTGGTCCTCTCATACGCACCTGTCACTTTGCAGGTGTGCGAAAGGCTCGTTTCTCACACTTTTATGAGAATTCAGCCTGGTTGTTATCTCTTCTATGGTACCAACACCAATACAGCATGGAATTGGGGACAAAATCTTTAGAATATTTTGTAGAAGCTATCAACTTACTTTCAAAGCTGGCTGAAACCCCGTGATGATACCCCGTTCAGACGTTTTGTAACACATCCTTGAAATAAAGTAATGCTTGCAGATCATGGGTCGACCAATGAAAAGTTAGAAATCGAGCACATGACTTCAGAACAACTAATATCCAAGTACCTAGTCAAAGGAGTACCATGAGAATCACATCATCCTCCATATATAGATCTAATGTGTAAGCATTCAAATGAATTTGATTACAATAAATGTACATTGTACACCCATTTTTTCCAGATGGGGACCCAAGGCATTTGGGTCCCATCCGGAATCAATAGGGGTAATCAACTTTTTGTCTTAGGAAAGCGACAAATACAAAGAAATATTATTTAACTTAAGGGTACGTTCGGAAACCCGCACCGGGTGTGTGCTCAGTGTAGTGAGTGCAGTGGGCGTGCCGTTGGAGAGTGCGTTCAGTGTGGCCTATTTACGAACGACCAGTTTTAACAGGCAGCTGTGTGCTTTTTCACTCTGAACTCTGGAGGTAAACTTTCTGAAAAGCAGCAGTTGCTGAGTATACTAACGTTAACGTAACGTTACTATTAGGAGATGTAGGTCTAATTCATAACATTGGCATACCTGCTGTTAATTTACATGTTGATGTGTGTGAAACTATCAAGCCCAAACGACCAATTAAGCTGTAAGTGCTATATTTCCTCCATTGTTCACAGCTGAAAAGTGTTCGAGACATGGCCATGAAAACCAACCAATCAGAACACCGCACCGACGCACCACACCGTCAAACCCCATCTTCTGAGTAGGGTCGGTCAGTGCGTGCACTCAGCACACCGATGCGCCGCTGTGTGTGTGTGTGTGTGTGTGTGTGTGTGTGTAAAGTGATGTACAGTACAAGGGGTAGTATATACTGGAGTAATTCAAGGTTCAACTTAATGTCAACAATACCAATTAAAAAAACAACAACAACACAGCAGCTACAGTCTCAAGAGTACCAATATAGTACAATATGCACTTGTGATTCAAGATGATGATACTGACGTTTTAAATAGTATACACCGTTTAAATTGCCTACAGATGTTCATGCAAATAAATCTATGTATATTGCACACGTCATACAATTTGATACATTACAATGTGCTTAAAAAGTACAATAAACTACACACACACGCCCGCCCGCCCGCCCGCCCGCCCGCCCGCCCGCCCGCCCGCCCGCACGCACGCACGCACGCACGCACGCACGCACGCACACACACTGAGTGTTGACTGTATTGAAGTGTGTTAGTGAATGGTTCTCTGGGGAATCATTCATTGCAATCTAGCTGGCAAATGACTCTGCTGAGGACAGCATACTGACTGATCACACACGCACATGCATGCACATACGCACGCATACGCACACACGCAAGCACGCACGCACGCACGCACGCACGCACGCACAGAGACATAATAATAAAAATAATAACTTAGCATTTATATAGTGCCTTTCATGAACTCAAGGCGCTTTACAAAACCATATACAAACACCTAAACACAAAACTAAGTGCCATAAGCCTGTGTAAATAGGTGTCTTTTCAAGGCAGCCTTAAAAGAGTCCAGCATGTTGAAGGAGCATGGCGAATCTCCATTGGAAGAGAGTTCCACAGGGTGGGGGCTGCCACACTGAAGGCTCTGTCGCCGAAGGTTCGCTTCTTTGCGCTGGGATCGACAGAATTTGTATTATTATTATTATTATTAAATCTCAATGAAAATAAATAACAGAAGTTAATATTTATGTCCATGACACTGCTCCACCCATACCCTGGGTTCCCTCAGCTCAAACACCTGTTCCTCCGTCAAATATCTTGGTGTCACCTTTGACAGCACCTTCACCTTCAATAACTTGATGTAAGCTCCGTTGTTAAAAGCGGTGTCTTTCAATTACCCAGCCAACCCTATCTCCCACCCAAACAGCAGGAGATGGCAATCCATATCTTCCAGACTGGACTGCTGCAACTCTCTTCTCTCCGGTATTGGCGAGTCCTCACTCAGGCGCCTGCAGCTGGTGCAAAGCGAGGCTGCTCGAGTGCTCGCCACCTCACTGGCAAAAAAGAAAAAGAAAAAAAGAAACAAGACCCAACATAACCCCAGTTTTATCTGCTCTGCGCTGGCTGGTGTGTGTCCCTGTCAACTTCAGAATAGATTTTAACTCTTCTTTTATTTACTTAACAAATCTTTGCACGACCTAGCTGGCCCCTTTATACTTGTCTGAACTTTTGGAGCCACCCACACAGAGCACTGAGGTCAGCCAAGAGCTCTTAAGAGGTTCCCAAAACTGGGCTTTGACAGCAATCTGTATTGACAGGAGCACTTGGGTAGCAAACTTAGTAGCCTGGACTAGGTCAAAGGCCTAGGTCACATGCAGGTCACTATAAATAAATAAAACTACACATTGTTTACACTGGGTACATTCAATTATTATAATAATAACCCATATGGCCTATGCTTACTCATGCTTTTCCTTGCCAGACTGTCCGCCACCCGCAAGTTAACATAGGAAACTGACAGGTGATTTTGACCAAAAAAAAAAGAAACCCTGGCTGTCATATCAGTCCTAACATTGACCCGGCCCGTCAACAGTGATTTAACAACAGCGGTGCAATGGACGACAGGAGGAAATATGAATTTTCAAATGTTTTAATATTTAAGTATTAAGGCCTCCGTCGGGCGGAAACCTTGTAGGCCTATGTCCAAAACTGTTACTTGCAATACATTTTGTGTGTGTCTGTGTCTGTGTGTGTTGCATTGAGTAACACACACCCTGAGAGAAAAATACTCAGCAGGCATATACCATGTGGTAACACACACACACACACACGCACACACACACTAGTGATCAGTCTATTTGTCAGTTGGTTAAGCTGCTATATGCTGAGGAGAACCCTCTACAGTCCCCTCTCAATCACCTGGTATTGATCTCTCTGTGTGTGTGTGTGTGTGTGTGTGTGTGTGTGTGTGTGTGTGTGTGTGTGTGTGTGTGTGTGTGTGTGTGTGTGTGTGTGTGTGTGTGTGTGTGTGTGCGTGCGCGCACGCCTTAAAACTAATTGCTAGAACACTGTGTGATGGAGTAGTTTCCATGTATGTGTGTGCGTGTGGGGGGCTTGTGTGTGAGTGTACTCTATTACCTTAGGCCTAATTGCTAGAAGATTGAGTAATGAAGTTGTGTGTGCGCGTGCCATGTGTGCGTGTGTGTGTTTGTGCTTGCTGTTTGTGTGTGAGATTGCTGTTGGCAGTTCAATTACTAAGGCCTGCAGGATGTAAACATATCCAGGGCCATTTTACACCGTCGTCAAGGTTAATTGACTTACTTCAGAAAACACACAAATGCACATATTATGCACGTACACACAAACGTACACACAGACCACATATTTCACATTTTAACTGCATGCAGACTAAGCAAAGTATTGAACAGCATGAAGCCTCAAATGAAACAAACTACTCTGTCAGCATTTAGACAGAGACCGAGGGAGAGTCAGATTGGATCAACAGCATCATACAGTACAACCTACACAACCTAATATTGCTAAACGTGTCAAACGTGAAACTGCAATATCTGGGGCGGGCCAGTTAAGTGTCAAATAACAAAAATAGCCAATCTACAAGCTCACAACTAATCACTTGCCGATGGTGTTGTGGTGGTGTTTACTTAGGCTATTTTTGTTGTCTTTTCACAATTTTGAAATACTTGAAATTTCAAATTTAAACATTTGTTTTCATTTTTGGGGACACTCTTAAATTATTTTTGAATATTTATGCTCATAATGACATGCCCAAAACAGGGATGACAGGAACACAGAGCAATGGTGCGCCTGTGGCACCATGCAGGGGCCCAGCCGTGGATCCTGTAAGACAACCTACAGTACTAAGTTTGAATCTTGTAGCATACTGGGAACTAGACTTATGGGTGTTTATACCGCAGCCAATAGGAACACAGAGTAATGGTGCGCCTGTGGCACCATTTGTGGTGGATAGGTTTTGTGGGGGCAAGGTGGTGCAGTCGGTAGTGCTGTCGCCTCACAGCTAGAGGGTCCTGGGTTCGATTCTCGCCGGGGGACGCTGTGGGTGCTGGGGGAGTGTTCTCTCCTCCGTGTCATCAGCGCCCCGTGTCCCCTAGGGTAGGTACCCTCACAAAACACATGCAGTAATCCTGGTCTCTATACTGCCTCCCCCTGGCCAGCCGGGGTGCCTGATGGAGGGGAAAGGAACTGGTTGGAATAACACGTTCCTTCCACACGCTACTTCCAACTGGACTCCTCATGCATAGAAGGATTATAGTCTCTGAATAACTAGGCAGTCTTTAGGCCAACACCTCACAGCTGTGAAGCCGGGAGGAGCTCAGATAGTCAATCAGGTACTCACAGGAGGGGAAAAGGCCGGGGTGAGACCCTGGAAAGGCCACTGTGTGGCCCAGATCATGACACTTACAAAGTGATAACTTTTGAAAGCCGTAAATTATAGGCCTATTGGCAAACCATATTGTAAGAACTTAAAGTTGGGTAACTGATGTATTTATGTTGGGATAAAAGGTTAAAGCACTGTGTTGCTGTTATTGAGTGTTTGCCCAGTAACAGGAGTCTCCCTGTCTCTCCATGCAGCCATAAGCATTAGAAAATACTGTACATTTTCAGGTGGGTTGCCAGTTTCTGGAGAGAGTAGCAATTTATCAGCTTCAAGCGTTCCAGTTTTAATCTGCTCATTTCCTTCATCACTTCCAGTTTCACTTGTTTGTATTGTGTGCACTGTGGTGCACGTACCATCTCCTGATTGGATACAGTTGGTATCCTGAGCTTAAAACTGTTTACTAATTATCTAGGTCAGTTTTCCAAAAATCTTAACCCCGAAGGCAAATTGGTTTTAATTCATGGCATACATGTTTCCTAGGGGTATTAAGTCCAAATCTGCAGAGCTGTCGGTCTGATGTGCTGGTGAGCAACACAGGGGCCCCTCAAGGAACTGTGCTCTCACCCTTCCTGTTCACTCTCTATACATCGGACTTCCGCTTCAATTCCAAGACCTGTCATCTGCAGAAGTTCTCAGATGATACCGTGGTGGTCAGCAAGATCTCGGGTGACAACACGGCTGAGCACGATGGTGTGGTTAGGGACTTTGTGCAGTGGAGCGAGGCTGGTTGAGCTCGTGGATAACTACAAATTCCTCGGAGTACACCTGAATAGTTCACTGGACTGGTCGGACAACGCGCAGGCGATTCACAGCAAGGGGAAAAGCAGGCTGTTCCTCCTGAGAAGACTGAGATCGTTTGGGGTGTGCAATAGGATGCTACAGATGTTCTATCAGTCTGTCATGGCAAGTGTCCTCTTTTTTGGTATAACATGCTGGGGTGGCAACAACAGAGCAGGTGACATGTTTAACCTAAACAGACTGGTGAAGAAAGCAGGCTCTGTCGTTGGGTCCTCTCTGCAGGGGGTGGAGGAAGTAACCAGGGTGCGCACAGCGAGGAAGCTAGATTCCATCTTGGAGAACTCCTCCCACCCCCTCCATCTAGAGATCACCAGTTACTGGAGTAAGAGAGGAAACGACCGCTTTACCTACCCAGGACAGAGATGTGAGAGATTAGGAAAATCTTTTGTACCGGCTGCCCTTAAGCTGTACAACGAGACACATAACGGACGCTTGAAAAGGTCTCCCTTCCTAACTTAGACTGACGGAACCATTGCTGTATTGACTTTGACCTCTAAGGAACTATTGCTGTATTGACTTTGACCTCTAAGGACCGTCCAGGAAGAGTGCTCATGTGCGTCTTGCGGTGACACGCTTCCTAGTTTCTTCTTTTTTCGCACTGATTTTTGACATTGCACTATTAGGTTGTGTTGCTAGTTTCTGAGTATTTTTGCTTTATTTAACAATGACAGTGAGATACTTGTTTGCACTAACTAGCATTGACTGCTATGGTCTCTTTTGCAAGACACTTTATGTATATATATACTTATATATTATTCGCCCCCTCTATTGATGCACCTTCTCTTTATTAGTACTGTACTGTACTGCTCTTGTCTTTGTTTTGTTTTGTTTTTTTCCCCTCTTATCTATCTTTTCTTACGTCTCTGTAACTTTGTAAATAACTGTATACTGCTGTGCTTCTACTGGACAACTGAATTTCCCCCTTGGGATAATAAAGGTATCTATCTATCTATCTATCTAAATCTACTGTAGCCTATGACCAGCAAAAAAATGGCCGCTAGAAGCCCTCAAAATGGACCATTTAATGATGGCGGCCACCATTATGCTGAAAAAAAGTGCCAATATCTCGGCTAAAAAGCCACTTTCGTGTGTGTGTGTGTGTGTGTGTGTGTGTGTGTGTGTGTGTGTGTGTGTGTGTGTGTGTGTGTGTGTGTGTGTGTGTGTGTGTGTGTGTGTGTGTGTGTGTGTGTGTTTGCTTAGACATGGTCTGCACGTGTGTGGTGTGGGGCTGTCATGTTGTTGTGTTGCTGTTGGTAGTCATGGTTGCCAGTTCCCACCTGATGTCATGTGGGAGTACAGACTCATCCAGACCAAGCTGAGTGACTGCTAGCTTGCATAACGTCTTCAGGCTAGGCCTTAAATCTAAGATGTACAGGTCATCAGACATTGTATTGTGCGCTGTGTGTCCTCCATGGATGATGATACGATCTCCCACCATGCAACAGCACATCCCATGCATCCTACAGTGGTCTTTCCCTTTGGGCTCAACCTGCTCCCAGGAAAGCGTCTCTGGTCTTAAATTCCACAGATCATTGAAGCACTGTTTCCCATTCCAGCCACCAAATATGTACAGCTCTCCATTGTAGGCAAAGGCTGAATGACACCGACGTTCTTCTGGGAGAAGCTGTGCAGAAGGTGTCTTCAGCCAACAGTTTGTCTCTGTGTCAAACACTGTACTGTTGTTTAAGTTTCCCCCATTCACCCTGCCCCCAAATACAAATATCTTCGTTCCAATGATGTTGGCAGAGTGATTGTGGGAAGCAGGGGGAGGAGTTCCTCTGGTGTTAATGAAAGACCAGACCATTTTTCTGGTGTCCAACTTGTACATGTCATTAGTCCATCTAGTCAGCTGGGTGCCTCCTCCATACACATACATGACCTTCTCCAGGACACAGGCTGAGTGGTTATACCTTGCTTCAGGAATAGACCCAGATGTATTGGGTTTGAACCAGATGTGGGTGTCAACATCAAAGGCATAAAGCACATTGCAGTAAGGATACCGTCCTCCCCAGATGTAGGCAATCTCTTCTACCAGCACAGCTGTGTGTCCATATCGCCCAGAGGGAACCTCAATGGGACTTTGTCCTCTTCCATTTGGCACTAGGGGCAACTTCCTCCAACGCAAAGACACTGTGTTGAAGATGTGGACTTCAATCTGATCACTGTTGTTCAGGAAGTTGTTGTGTCCTCCAAATGAGTACAGTTTGTGTCTGACCACCACAGCAGCATGGTGGGAAGTCTTAGGTCCTCCTTTCAGAGCTATTGTCCAGTGAAACATTTCACAAACAAGCACCACCGGGAATTAGTTCAAATAATAATTTACAGTTTCTTAAAGGACAGTTTACTCAGCTGGAATAGTTGTTGAATGACATTTGGTTCATTGGACGTTTGCTTTTAAGACAAGTACATTGGTTGTTATGACAATGTTGTGATGTCATTGCATGATGACATTTAGATCCATCCATACTAGTACAGAGCCCTGGTGGATCCCGGGCAACTAAGGAAGTGGGTTTAAGTGGCTAGACTGACATGATTACACCCACACACTGCGTGAATATTATGTAGCGTTGAAGTGACTTAACACCTGAGGCAGATTAGGTCTTCTAAATCCTATCAGTTTCCTGAAAAATGTTGCCATATGTGTGGCGGAGAGAGTCGCAGCCCCAGCCTGAAGCCCCAAAATCTAGTATCTGCCCTCGTTCCATATAGGGATATCCCTTTGGAGTAAAGGTTAAGATATTGGGAGACCCGGGTTCGAAGCCAGGTGGGGAGGTTCGGATCACCTCTGTTACATATGACTGGTGCTCAAACCAACATTATTATTAGTGTGGTTGCCCAACATGTCAACACACTGTAGTCCTGGGGAAACCTTATTTATTCTAGATAAACTTTTATTCTAAATAAACTTTATTTGTGAACAGGTTTTTACCTTTACATTTTTACATTTGGGAGTGGTGCTAGCTGGAGTATTGGTGGAGCATCACATGACAGTTAGCTTGCTGCAGAATATAGTCACGTCGGCAACCACACTTGCAATTTCCAGTTGCATCTTTCTAGTTGCTTGAGGTTTGCGCCCGGTTTACCTGTTACATAGTGAAGTGAAACCTGACCAATCATGGAAATTGGCCCACTTATGGTCTGGTCAAAGTGTCATGTGACCCTCCGCACCAAGGGCATGTGCACCAACAACCACTACACCAACGTCACGGCCCAACAAAAGTATGATAAAGTCCAGATAAAGCAAAATGTAAACTGTGTTTCTGAGTGGGACAGGCTGGGAGGAGGCGAACTAAAAAAAAGAATAGATTGTGTTTTCTGCTCGGTTAAACTTTGCTGGAGTTTTAGTGGAGGAGGCTGGGAACAAGCACAGGAACCCATATGGTACACATGAGGATAACATACATCCACATGATCAATATTAGCTGTGTTATAGAAGTCAAATTCATGTTGCAGGTAAAAAAAACTAAAACACAATACAATTGAACAGACCATGCAGTGCTAGCAGTTCAGACAGCAGGAGAACTCACAAGGAAGAAACATCTTACAAAGTGATAACGTTTGAAAGCCATAAATTATAGGCCTATTGGCAAGCCATATTGTAAGAACTTAAAGTTGGGTAACTGATGTATTTATGTTGGGTTAAAAGGTTAAAGCACTGTGTTGCTATTATTGAGTGTTTGCTCAGTAACAGTCTCCCTGTCTCTCCATGCAGCCATAAGCATTAGAAAATATTGTACATTTTCAGATTTTTGTTGTGTTGCTGTTGGTAGTCATGGTTGCCAGTTCCCACCTGATGTCATGTGGGAGTTCAGACTCATCCAAACCATGCTGAGTGACTGCTAGCTTGCATAACTTCTTCAGGCTAGGACTTAAATCTAAGATGTACAGGTCATCAGACCTTGTATCGTGTGCTGTGTGTCCTCCATGGATGATGATACGATCTCCCACCATGCAACAGCACATCCCATACATCCTACAGGGGTCTTTCCCCTTGGGCTCAACCTGCTTCCAGGAAAGGGTCTCTGGACTGAAATTCCACAGATCATTGAAGTACTGGTACTGTTCCCCATTCCAGCCACCAAATACGTAGAGCTCCTCATTGTAGGCAAAGGCTGAATGACTGTAACGTTCTTCTGGTAGAAGCTGTGCAGAAGGTGTCTTCAGGTCACAGACATTGTATTGTGTGTTGTGTGTCCTCCATTGATGATGATACGATCTCCAACCATGCAACAGCACATCCCACACATCCTACAGGGGTCTTTCCCCTTGGGCTCAACCTGTTTCCAAGAAAAGGTCTCTGGACTGAATTTCCACAGATCATTGAAGCAATGTTTCCCATTCCAGCCACCAAATACGTACAGCTCTCCCTTGTAGGCAAAGGCTGAATGACACTGACGTTCTTCTGGGAGAAGCTGTGCAGAAGGTGTCTTCAGCCAGCAGTTGGTCTCTGTGTCAAACACAGTATTGTTGTTTAAGTTCCCCTGGCTCCCCAAGCCCCCAAATACAAACATCTTTGTTCCAATAATGGTGGCAGAGTGACCTGCTGAAGCAGGCGATGGAGTTCCCCTGGTGTTAATGAAAGACCAGACCATTGTGCTGGTGTCCAACTTGTACATGTCATTAGCCCTTCTAGTCGGCAGGGTGTCTCCTCCATACACATACATGACCTTCTTTAGGAGACAGGCTGAGTGGTGATACCTTGCTTCAGGAATAGATCCAGAAGTGTTGGGTTTGAACCAGCTGTGGGTGTCAACATCAAAGGCATAAAGCACAGTGCAGTAAGGATTCACTCCTCCCCAGATGTAGACAATCTCTTCTACCAGCACAGTTGTGTGTCCATATCGCTCGGAGGGAACCTCAATAGGATTTTGTCCTCCTTCATTTGTCACTGGGGGAAACTTCCTCCAACGCAAAGACACTGTGTTGAAGATGTGGACTTCAATCTGATCCCTGTGGTAGTTGTTGACTCCTCCAATGAGTACAGTTTGTGTCTGACCACCACAGCAGCATGAGGTAAGTCCATAAGTCTCCAGGTTGCCAGAGGGAGTGTAGCGCCCGGGATTACATTAGATAATTGACACGGGTGAAAAATGGCTTACAAAATCGTGGGATAAAAAAAATTAAAGGATAGGTTTTGTGTGGATCAGAGCAACGGTGCGCCTCGCAGGTCTGCATGTTACGTTTGTGACGGACAACCACCCACCGCCTGCCTGTCTGCCCGCCGTTGGTTGACCCTCTTGGCAATTTTAATTATAGGATAAATAAATAACTTCCAACACCATCCTGCCTCAGGACCTTGAGATTGATCACGGGGAAATCTCGCTCTTTCGATGGGTCATTCTTTCGACTATGAGCAGTGGTAGGTTAGCTACTCACCCGTGTCACGGTTACTGAGGTTTGGGTTAGGTTTAGGCATAGAGGTTAACATTCACCCATGTCGGCAGGTTAGCTACTCACCCGCGTCGGCAGGTTAGCTTTTCGCGTCGAAAGAATGGACCGTTGAACAGATGCTATGTCGCAATATCAGCCAGCACGCTCCCATTGACCACATGAACCCAAGAGTCCCTATTCTGGGCATGTCATAACAAACCAATATACAGTGAAAATAGCTGAGCTTGTAGATCACCTATTTTGAAGATATGTGGCGGGAAAAAAGGAAGGCACCATGTACAGAAATGTGCAGGTCAGGACCCCGTTCAACATAGTCTATATAGGTTTAAACCAGGGGCATAGTTCTGACGATTTAAAATGACTCCAATACGGAAGTAAAACTTCCTATGATTGGCCGCTAGTTGCGCTGTTTTCCCCCCCGGCTGATCGCAAAAAGAATTGTTCTCCATTGGATCCCATTCATTTCCCCTTTCGTTTTCTAACCTTAATTAACATTTTCATGAATACTGTATGGTTCCTATCGCTAGTTAAAAATTGCCTTTCAATCACCATCATATTCGTTTTGTCGAAATGTGGTCCAATTCATTTTAAAATAAATTATAAAGTTGTGGGGGGGGGCAACTAAACTGATACCAGCCGGCTGTGTTCTTCTTCGTGTGCTGTATTTCGGGAGGCTCCGACCACATTCTCCCATGTATCCCTGCGGTTGCACGTGACCGTTGGCAGCCAATAGCATCTCTGATGCCTTTACAATTCTATGATGGCGACACCCATTCCAAGGGGTAGAAAGGGCCATTTGCGCTGCATAGAAACCAATGGCTTCGCATCGTCCATATTTTTCTACAGTCTATGGTTTAAACCAATCAGAGTCAAACAAATGTTAACATGGCAAAAAAACACATCACCCATTGTAAAAGAGCAAAATGCAGTTCTATCTGGACCCAAAACAATACACTTTAGCAATCCTGACCACCTACAAAATCAAGTTCTGGCTCAGCACACACAGCCTGCCGATTGAAACGGGCAGATTCAGGAAAGACGATAGACTACTGTATGCCAACAATGAAACTGATCAGCTGTGGAAACAGAAATGTATTTCTTCAAGGAGCGTGTTGGTTCAAATCAGCTCAAGGCGGACGGACAGGTGGGCATAGAGATATATTGATATAGCAGACAGACAGACAGACAGACAGACAGACAGACAGACAGACAGACAGACAGACAGACAGACAGACAGATAATGATATCTCATAGCTGCCACTACCCCACAGACTATCTTGAGAGTCTGTTTGCGCTGAAAACTGAGCAGTACAGCCGTGTCTGTTTGTATGAAATAATAATGATGACATGGAACACACACGCACGCATACACAGGCTGACAGGCACAGAATGAACGATCATGGACACAGCATGCCGTATTCACACACAGAATACGCTATACTCACACCACGAGATGAGCGAGCACTGGGACACACATGCACTTCCTCTGCATTCTATTACAGAGAACCCAGCATGTTGTATTCTGTATGTGAATACTCCATGCTGTTTCCCCAGTTTCAACGTCTTGTTTGTGTGTGTGTGTGTGTGTGTGTGTGTGTGTGTGTGTGTGTGTGTGTGTGTGTGTGTGTGTGTGTGTGTGTGTGTGTGTGTGTGTGTGTGTGTGTGTGTGTGTGTGTGTGTGTGTGTGTGTGTGTGTGTGTGTGTGTCTGCGTGCGTCTGCGTGCGCGCGCGGCTGCGTGCGTGTGTGTGTAGTACTGCGTACGTGCCTATGGACGTGTCTTGTGTGTTTTATGTGTACATAGTGCTGTGTTAGTTCTTCCAGGCCATTAACATGAACGTAATATTTCATAGCAGCGTAGCCGCGCTGGCATGCCAACACTTTTAACGGTGCCGCCTGCAGACATTTACGCAGCAATTACTGTTAACATCTAGCCTAGCATACTAAACCTCTGGGACACATGTATAGTGCATTATGTTTACTGTCGTACATTCAAAATAATGTTTGGCGTCTTAATGCGTTGTTGTAGCAGCTGATGAGATTTTAAAAAAGAGGCCTAAAATATATACATACTACATAATACATTTCACTGGTATTTTAACATTCATTCATTCAGTCCTGTTTACTTGAAAACTCTTAGCGTCACTATTCACTAATGAATTATATACTGTAGCTGCTACGTAGATTCAAATGTTTGGCTTTTTAATGCAATGTAGCAGCTTATATAGGAGGGAAAAAACAGCCCTAGGCTAGAATCCTTTTCACTTGTATTTTATCGTTCACTGTGTCCATGGTGTACAGTAGTGTTAACAACACTACAGTACACCGTATAAACAGCTGGAATGCTCATCTGATAGATTAAAATGGTGGGAAGTATGTTACAATGCTATGCCTGAACTGGAGTCAACATTGAGCAAGGACGTGCAGAGAATGTTAGAGAGGCAGGGGCTGAAATCTCTAAAAGGGCCTTTTGGTGGAAATATCAAAAATAGCAGACCTCCAAGCTCACAATGCGTTGTGAGCTTGGAGGTCGTTTGGAACCGTTGCCGGAACCATCACAGTCACTTTACTTTGTGAACTTTTGGCTCAGTACATTGGTCTGCTCTACTTTCCCACTACACCTAACTTCTTCATTGTGAGCTTGTAGATTTGCGTCCAGAATAGGGATGCTATAGGGTTCATGTGGTTAGTAAAAAAAAAAAAAAATCACACAAAGATTTGGCGGCCCCCCTGCAGTATCTCTGGGGACCCCCTAGTGCAAGGGTCTTCAACAGGGGGTCCGGGACCCCTAGGGGGTCCTCAGAGTTACTACAGGGGGTCCTCCAAATCTTTGTGTGATAGAAACTTTTTTTCTCCTTTTTTATATTAACCATTTGAAACCTAGTGTCCATATTCTGAGAACTTTAGCCAAAAAGTTCACAACGCCTTGCAGCGCGAGGCGTTGTGAGCTTGTAGATCGGCTATTTTCGGCAAAGAGGTATGGTGTAGAGGGGAAAAAGAGCAGACTAAGTACATATAGTAAAAGGTTAAGTCTATTAAGTATTGACAGTTCAATTGGTTAAATATCTTAAAATACAAATTGACATGAATCCAAAATGCACTGATGATCGTGCTGACAAACAATGAAACTATATGGAATCTCTGAAAAGGTTGTGGGGGTCCCTACTTCATCGCAGTCTCAACTAAGGGGTCCTTGGCCTGAAAACGTTGAAGACTCCTGCCCTTGGGATGATTCTGCCCGACAGCGACAATGTACAAACATGCGTGTACACCAGTATGCGTGCATGTGTCGACGCAGCATACATTTGACAGGCAGTTATGGCGCAGCAGAATCAATAGTGACCTAACCCTAGCTTGTTAGCACTCTGGCTCGGAACGTCCCTCATGCTAATGAGCCGCCATGAGGCTTCAGCGCAGTCAGGGAGTATTGGATCACATGTCACCCAATGAGGGATTATACGTTCATGTTAATACACATAGGAAGCATCAGGACCGCTGGTTCCCAAACACTGGGTCGGGACCCGTTTGTGGGTCGCAGACTTTTTTTTTCTTTTTTCTATTTTTTTGTTTTTAACTATTATTATTTCAAAACATTTTCAAGAAATATTCCCCAAAAAGCTAAGATTTTCCTGAATTCTAAGTAATTTCATTAAGAAATGTTTCGGTATAGTGAAAATAGATGATCTACCGTAATTGCTGGACTATAAGCCGCACCTGAATATAAGCCGCACCAGCTAAATTTAGAACAAAAAACAAATTTAAGCCGCAGGTGCCCTTCCTGCTTCCTGCTAGAGCGCCCCTGGTGGCCGTTGGCTGTAAAAATCTATATATAAATCCTTGTTAAAGACCATTGTAAAACGAACTAATTGGCCGTTAACTGTAAAAATAAGCCGCAGGGTTCAAAACATGGGAAAAAAGCTGCGGCTTATAGTCCGGCAATTACTACTACTTATACTACTTACTAGTACTTATAAGCTCACAAGTTGTGTGCTTGTAGATCTGCTATTTTCACAAAGTTTGGAACTGATCTAGACAGCACGCGCGAGCACGCACGCACGCACGCACGCACGCATGCGCGCACGCACGCGCGGACGTACACACACACACACACACACACACACACACACACACACACACACACACACACACACACACACACACACACACACACACACACACACACACACACACACAAATATTCATTATCTCTCATATTAGTTTATTAAAAACAAAGTTGGTCTTGATAACCCCAAAGGAATACAGTAACACATCAAATCCTGGTATTGCATTGGCTCCGACATGTTCTTATTACATAATCAAAGCTTTCTGCTTTGCAGTGACCACCCTTACGTTATTATGTTCTCTCTCGACGATCATTGTTCTTAGATGGACAGATTGATACCCAGACCAATACATTGATGGAAACATAGAGGTCATTAGGTAAAAAAAAAAAAGAAAAAGTTAAATCAATGAGCTAATAACTCGACTCAATTCAATTATATTTTACTGTATCGCCGCCCCAACCGGGTCGATAACGGAGTGGGCTTCATTTCCCCCAGGTCTGCTCTGACTTTTCACTCTCTGCTAACTAGCTGTGGGCGTTCTAATCATACCTGTGTTCCCCCGCAGGAGCACACATGGAGAGCAGCGGGTGAACACACGGCTTGACAGTTAATCTGACAGCTCTAAAGGTGAGGATTAGCTTGGGGGTGGAGAGATGGGCTCCAGAATGGTGGAACATGTCCTGCAGTTGAGCTGTCCTAACACCAGCTGTAATGATGTATGCAAATGTTCAGGGGCTATCAGGGACATGCTGGGCCCCTGATTCAGCCCGGGAAAAAGAGTTGGAGAGGCCCTCATTGCGCGCTATAGAGAGAGATCTCTCTCTATACAGGACAGGCCGGGAATGAACCGGCCGTTCGGGAGTTGTCTCGCTTTTCCCAATGACCAGCGCGTCCCTGGGGGCTATAGTGGAACCGCAGGGGGTCAATCTTCTTAATGTCGCAGGTTGTCAACATTTGCGGGTGCCGGCCGGGAACGCCTGCCGGGGGCCCAAAAATGGACCTTTACGAGTCCGTAACTCAAGAGAGTGTATGGAATGGAATCAAGTGGTTTGAGGGGTTGTAAAAGCATGTAGATCGGCTTATTTTCTGCGAAGATATTTTTAAACAGATAATACAGTACACTCTTAGAGCCCTAGGGACGGATACACTTTTCTTTTCAGAATACACCAAATCCCTTCGGCAAATATAGCTGATCTGTTGGGGCGCCTGCTGGCCTACTGGTCTTGGCGCATACCACATAGGCATTGCCACATAGGCATTGATGCCTGACGGCGTTGCCGGTTCGATTCCCGATCCAGACGACCTTTGCCGCATGTCGCATCTCTCCCCCCATTTCCTGTCAGTCTACTGTCCTATCAACTAAAGGCATAAAAAGCCCAAAAACAAATCTTTAAAAATAAAAATACCTGATCTGCTATTTTTGGCAAAATGTTCCCCCCCAGAATATGTATGCTGGGGTTCAAGTGGTTAATACAGTCAGAGATGTTTAATGAGGAGAATTCTGAGCAAGTTTATTGCTGCGTGTTGGAATGCAACCATGGCAAGGATGAGTTCAAACTACTCCACAAAGTTTGTTTGCAGTGCCTGGACAGGACGTTTAGGTAGTATTTGGGAAGAGTTAATGTAGCCTATACTGTACGAGGCCTGAGCAATGTCCCAGGCTATAGCTGCAGACGTATATGGATGTGTGGAGGATGCTATTACAGCGGCGTTAGTCATTAATCCTCTGCTATCCATCATGGGAGGAACAAGTAACATTTCTAAAATGAATCTGGGCTGCCTACGCGGCTCACAGCGGTGTGACAGATCAGCAGATTATTTCAACATTATCACCGGCTCTCCGGAGCTGTTTGTGTCCAGCGGTGGAGGAGACAGGAGAGACATCCTGTATAGGCCAGTGGTTCTCAATGTGGGGTCCGGGGACCCTCAGCGTTCTTGAACTGGTTCAGGTTGTCTACAAAGCCACGTTACACAAAGCCACGTTACACATCTGCTATTTGAAAATGGCTAATCTACAATCCCACAGCGTCTCACGTATCACAATGCGATCTTATTTACCGGTACATCAGCTAAATAAAAAAACACAAATGGGATATCTTTTTGTCATTTTAACTACAAAAATCGTGAACGTTGGTCCCTGCCCCTGTCACAAAATATTTTATGATAGGGGTCTGCGGCCAAATACATAATTTAATTTGGGGGTCCTAGACATGAAAAAGTTTGATAACTGCTTCAGGTGAGTGGTTCACAAACTGCATGGTTCGCAACTCAAACTTGGACTGCAGAAGATAGGCCTACTGTATCTATTGGGTTGCTGAATCGTGTACAGCATCATTAGAATGGCAGCACAATTACATGAGCCATTTATAGTTGGGCTTCATAAAAACAGCAAATTCTTGCTTGACCTGACTTGTTTTACTTATTAGTAAGGCTTTACAACAAACCTATACAGGGACGGATTTACCCCCGCGAGGGCCCCTGGCCGATAATTTTTTAGGGCCCCCCCACCCTCCACCATAACCTTCCCGACACGCACTACCCAGCTCGGATTGTAAGCCAAGATGATCATCTGTGGGCCAAGAAAGCACCTGTAGACAACAGAGGAGGGGCCCACAAATTTGATTTTTAATTAACATATCCAATACATTTTTTGGTAAATTGTCAATGACCACGCGGCCCAGTTCCCCCAAGGGCCCCTGAGAGCCAAGGGCCCCTGGCCCCACCGGCCCAATAATGGTTAATCCAGCCCTGAACCTATACCTGGACGTAAAGAAAGATGCAGGAGCGTACAGTATTGGCCAGATGTATGGATGGAGGATCAAGACGACTGGACACACTGTGGATGACCTACAGAGAGATTCAGGTTTTGCTTCTGGTGCACATATATTCTAAAGCCTACACATAAAATCTGCATTCCTCATTTAGTTTATCTCCTGTTTCGGGACCGACAACTCTGTGCACTTCTGTGTGGAGATTTTGATTATCCATCAGGCATAGACTATATGCCCGATGGACGGACGGACAGACGGACAGATGGACCTGTATTGATCCCCTTAAGCTAAGAAGCATAGATATGTATTATGACACATGAATTTCCCTGCTTTATTATTTATTAATTGTGCTTTTCATATGAATTGTCTGCTAATTCTAGTTACCATACTTTATTCTGCGAAAACAGGGCCTCAAGTACAGACCCCAGGGGGACCCCGGTTATTGAAGTATATAGGGTTTAAGTGGTGAGGACTGAAATGAGATTGGTAACACTTTTTGGATATTTATAGTAAGTTTGAGACCACCTATAGTGTTTTTTATTTTATTTTACTTTGTAGATTGACCGCTTTGGCACAAAGTAGTGATAACTTTGGAAATTGAGTAAATCACTTAATCCCTGGATTTTCTTAAGTATTGCAGCATTGTGATATCCACATCCATATCCACTTGAAAGTCTGCAGGCGAGGAATGAAGAAAACAATACAGAGAAAGTACAAAAGTTTGAGAAAAAGGACAATATATGACTCAGCAGGACGAGGAATGGAAAACAAGAGAAGTGAAACAACCCGTGGAGGAAGAAGTATCCTCAAGTAAATGATAATGACCTTGATAAAACAAAAAAAAGATAACTTAGAAGTGAAACTCCTGTATTTAGAATTTAGCTGGAGTACAAAAATACAAAAGTATTGGCATGAAATTAGTACCAAAGGAAAAGCATATGCATTGTGAATTTTCCATTTCATAATTTCTGTCAAAATTTAAAGCTATACTGTGTAAGTTGCTAAATTAGTGGTCAGTAGCGGTATTGCTTTTTTCGGCCGTTTTTCGCCCGGAGTCGTCGCGGACCACCGCCGCGGACCACCGGAGCGGCGCCGCAAACCACCGCGACCGATACGAATCCGTGGAGGGGTAGAACGATAGAAAGAATCCTTCACCATGGTAAACACTGCTACTTCCTGAAGATACGGCAGATACGCTGTGATTGGCCGGTAGTGTATCATGTGTGTATGATCCGCGATGTGATTGGCCAACGTATACACAACGTATACAGATGATGCAGATGACGTAATTTTTCCGCGAAATCCGGTCCCCGGCCAGGATCATAGAAAACATATAAAGAGAAGGCTTTAGAAGCTGAAAATAACGGATTGGGTGTTCTAAAACTTTAGCGATTTAACAGTTAGGACATTTTTAAGATTTGTTTTATAAAAAAAGTTACATGGTATAACTTTAAAAAAGAAAATGTCGCATTGCGAAGTATAACCATAGGGCTTAAGTGGTTAATGCACTTTTTGTAATAAGAATCAAAATCTGCAAAGTAACTTACTTGTAAGTAAAGCTGTTAAACTGGAGTGAAAAAGCACTATGTTGGTTTGCCACTGAGAGTGAAATTGAAGTATGACTAAAGTACAGAGAAATTGAAATCTTACAGCAAGTAACAAACTAAAGAAAAAGGTATTGGAGCAAATGTACTTGTCGGGTGGGAATTTTTAGGATTTTAATTCAAAAATAAGAAAAGTAGCAGATGAACAAAAAAGAATGTGAGGCTTTGAGCTTGTGGATGTGCTACTTTTGAAGCGTTTGTGTGACACTGTAGGATGATCAGGTAGGACATCAATTTCCCCCAAAGAATATGCCCCGACAGCAACGTTATAGGTAGTTGCTGATCCCTTCAGCAGCAGTTTCTCTCAGCACCTGCAAGTTAATACAGGTGCCACAAAGTGAAGCAAGTCTGACTCTGAACTTCTACCATTGTACCTAATCACCAGGCCTGGAATTTCATCTTTTTATCGACAAGGCCACAACCAATGTTTTGACTATATATATATATATATATATATATATATATATATATATTTATTTATTTATTTTTTATTTAGGGTTAAAGAATGATTTCATTTCATTTCACACAGTAGGCTATAACTATCAATACTAGCGTTTTATTTCAGAACTCGGAATCTCAACAAGACACTGGTGCCAAAAACAATCACACGATGCATGAGCGGTGCAGGCTGCTCAACAGCACTGCTGGGTGGCTACAGCTGGTGTTGTCATACTCATACGGACATACCGGTACATAATGGGGTATGGACATACATACACACACGGTCAAATGTTGGAGAGCCAGGCACAGCTAAAAAAAACATGATGACAGAAAAGAAGCGAGAAAACTGTGAAATCAGCTGGCACACTGCTGGGCAGTGCTGTGGACAGGGCATCAAGGCCCCTGTGGCCTTAAGGCATGTCATGCCTTGGGCATGGCCTCCATAAAATCCCGTATGCACAGAGAAGGAAGTCCAAATGATAGTATTCAAGAGACAAGAGGGTGAACGCACACACTGGAATAGCAAAATGGCAATGTTTTTGTTCTGGACTCAGAATAAAAGGAATTGTGTGTGTGTGTGTGTGTGTGTGTGTGTGTGTGTGTGTGTGTGTGTGTGTGTGCGTGTGTGCGTGTGTGCGTGTGTGCGTGCGTGCGTGCGTGCGTGCGTGCGTGCGTGCGTGCGTGCGCGCACGCCTCTCTGTCTATCTCCCTTTCTCTCTCTGTCTGTCTCTCTCTCCCCCCAGCTACAATTTCCTGCCGATTTAGTTCAATACAATCACAGACCGACAGACAGACAGACAGACAGACAGACGCACGCACGCACGCACGCACGCACGCACGCACGCACGCACGCACGCACGCACGCACGCACGCACGCACGCACGCACGCACGCACGCACGCACACACACACACACACACACACACACACACACACACACACACACAGATGTTGTGCATGGTGTCTGTGCATATCTCCTGCTCTGTGGTGTGATGTGCTGTTTCTCTGTTATTCAATTAGGAGGAGGCAGAACACAGAGAAACAGAGCGTCTCTGAGCATCTGGAAGTTCTCTTACAATCCATTACAGGCACAATGGATGATAGATCCCCTCGTTGCAATTGATCATTTCAGGAAACGGAATTGGACATCTGGTGCTTACCATGGAGTGTTTGTAGATTGTCTCCACCTTTGAGTGTCTTTGTCCTTTTTATTGTGTTTTCATTTGGGCTTCTAAATGCTTTTGCGGCGTGGCGCTGTACTGGCGAGCTGTACAGTGTGTCTGTGTGTCTGTAAATGGTAAATGGACGTACTGCTTTTATGTACGGTAGCGCCTTTCTCCAAAGCGCCTCATGGATTCCTTACGATTCCAAGATGTTTTGTCTGTCTGTCTGTCTGTCTGTCTGTCTGTCTGTCTGTCTGTCTGTCTGTCTGTCTGTCTGTCTGTATGTCTGTCTGTCTGTGAGTCTTTATGAATTGGGATGTTCTTTTGTTTATTATTGTTTTATTGAAATTATTCATTTTTTATATTCTTTAATTATTTATTTCTCTCACTTTCCATTCATTTGAACCCCAGAGACGCCAACACCCCCCCTCCCCCCTATTATTCAGGGGAGCCCATTGAGAGCAAGCTCTTTATTCAAGGACACCCTGATCACAGCATATGACACAATACAAGCAATGACAAATAACACAATAATACAACTGGCAATGAAATCATAGCACACCGTTACAGATGCAAAAATATAATTGTTAAACAAACCAATTTCAGCGAGTCCTGAAGTTTGTTCCATTTATGTGGAGCATAATACATGAAGGCAGTCTAATATGGAGGGACAGCGAATGCATTTTCCGGCACCGGCGTCTGCCGCGGCGTCGCCGGAACTGCCGACAACAGCCGCGGCAATGATTCCTATGCCGCGTGCCGGGAAGTGTATTGTATTCGCTCCTTCTGATATGTGCCTGTGAACGAGTTGATTGTCCTGTGACTTTTGGATCTAGCAGCGAGGATAGGTACACAGGAAGCTTACCACACAGGGCCTTATACATAAATAAAATACAGTGTTTCTCTTTACGAACTGCGAGAGATGACCAACCCACTTTTTCATATAACTCGCAATGATGCGTAAGATAACCATCGCCAGTGATAAACCGCAGGGCACTGTGGTATACAGCATCAAGAGGCTTCAGCGTGGAAAGTGAGGCGTGCATGTACAGCACATCACCATAATCAAAAACAGACAATTACAATCCATTTAGAACGGGTACACATAATTGCGTATCATTATTTTATGCTTCAACTATTGAAAAATAGCAGATATACAAGCTCACAGCGCGGCACCGAGTGCCGCGCTGTGAGCTTGTAGATCTGCTATTTTTGAAAAATCGTGAAAATTCGAATTTTGACCCGATTCTATAAGTGTCTTTTGAATCCTTCTAAGATTTTTTTGTTTCTATGTCAGCAATCTGTCTAGCCATATAAGAAAAGGTCCTTTTCACTTAAATGGACCTCAGTTAGTCTGTTCTTGAGAGACTACTATGTCAGTGGTGCTCAAACCTTTTCATGTGAAGGACCCTCAAAATGATATTTATTTGACCAGGGACCCCCATCTCAAAATATTTAGTTCCAGGGACCACCCAGAAGCAGAATTTGAGTTACGAACATTCGCTTTGAAAATACATATATTCAAAGATTTGCACACATTTTCACGACTTTTTCAAAAATAGCAGATTTACAAGCTCGCAGCGCGGCACTTGGTGCCGCGCTGTGAGCTTGTATATCTGCTATTTTTCACTGCATTCAATAATTCTATGCCTAAATGGGTTATAACCATAGAGCTATAATAATAAGAGGTTATAACAGATTGAACAATATGTTTCAAACTCCCATGAGCTACATTAGCAGCTATCCAACAACGGAAAAAAGTTCCCGTGAGTTGTTATTGTTGTCAGTCTGGAAGCATCGTGTGTCTTCACTGCTGTGTTCTTATGCGAGTGTTTTCTGCTTAAGAGAGAGTAAATGTTTCTGTCTGATGATGGATGCCAGCCTTTAGAGCCACATGACTCATGTCTGAACGAGAGGGAATAGTGTGTGTGTGTGTGTGTGTGTGTGTGTGTGTGTGTGTGTGTGTGTGTGTGTGTGTGTGTGTGTGTGTGTGTGTGTGTGTGTGTGTGTGTGTGTGTGTGTGTGTGTGTGTGTGTGTGTGTGTGTGTGTGTGTGTGTGGGATGCATCCATCATGCTTCTTGGTGCAGGTTGTTATCCATCATGAAAACGGGGTTTTAAGCAGGGAAAAATAATCACCCAGCAGCTGCTCTCTCCAAGGACTGGGAACACACACACACGCGCGCGCGCAAGCGCACACACACCTTATTTTGTATTCAACCTCACTACAGAGTCCCTCAGAAAATGTCATCTGCGATGTTGATCGTGAGTGGGATGGATTAGATTGATTGCTTTATTTATACGTTTATTTGGAAGGCAGGGCGCATATTAGTGAACACCAACACCACACATACAATGTTGTGTTAATACCAGATTTATATCCGTCGTCCCCGTACAGAAAACAAGCAACGTTACAAAAAAACAAAAGATGTAAAGGATGGACAGTGGGTAGATTGTTCCAAATTGCGCTTCCTTGAACTGAAAAAGGAATTTTGCGCAAAGGCTGCGCGCCTACCGTAGGCTACACCTCACAATCCCCTCCAGTGACGGCCCATACGTATACTGATGCCAGTGTCGGGCTTCCGTTTTATAACTTCTTATATGGGAGGTGGGCATGAACCATGTAAAGTTTTATTCACAGCACATGCTGTTTAAAGAGTTAAAGTAGCATGCCGAGGGCACGTTTTCTTTGCAATGGCAGATTCGTCTGGCTACGGGATGGCTAGAGCTTCCAGTTATCAAAGGTAAAACTAAATATATGTTTTTCCGATGCTGCAATGATGCTAGCTACATTACTGTTTTATTTTTTATTTTTTTATCAATAACATTATGGCTCTCTTATATAACTGTTCTATGGGCTTGAGTGTCATCACAGCTGTGCAAGACCAATTTGTGAAACACTATTTGATGTGAGAGTGCAATACAGTGCAAGTATGGCAGCTCCAACTGTTAGAAAAGCCCTAATTTGTTTGACATTTTGCAAGTTAAAGTAGACAGTGTTGGAGACCTTCTTGTGACTTTTAAAAGTTAGGTTTTGAGTCCATGCAGGATGACTCTGAGATGCTTGAATTGTGTTACCAATTCATAACAATTCATACATATTTGAAGAGAGTACTGTTTTAAATCTTCTCATGATCATACACAGAGTCTTTTTGGTGTTTAAAAGCAGACATTGATCGAAACAGATGGACCAGGCACAACATTCACGTCTTCCTCCTGCTGTAGCCTTATATCTCCTCCAAGAGATATGTGTGTTGTCTTCATACCGGTATATCAACTTATTATTCACATCAGATGCTAATTTTCAGTTATTATATATATATATATATATATATATATATATATATATAATATATATATATATATATATATATATATATATATATATATATATATATATATATATATATATATATATATATATATATATATATATATGTGTATTTTTAAACAGCATTTAACACAGAGCCCCACACACACACACACACACACACACACACACACACACACACACACACACACACACACACACACACACACACACACACACACACACACACACACACACACACACTCGACACAATCACATATTCTGTGCACGCACGCTTTCCTAATTGTGAGCCAAACGAACTGCTCACAACAACTCACATTACTTACTGTCCTGTATATTCAACCTCACAGAAACATGGTGAATGTGAATTATTCAAAGATATGGAGGCCTGGCCTGTCCTCGACTTCGATGGAAAATGTTAAATGACGTTCAAGGAAAGATGCGAAGGAGAATTCACAAGGTCTTATAGGAAAAGACAGAGGATCCAACACCTCCACTACAGGTCAGGGACAGGGGTGCCACATCAAATTCTGGGCCCTGGGTACAAGGATTCACTGCGGGCCCCCCATGAATGTTCTTCATAGGGTGAGGGGGTTTAACCCATTTAGACCGGGAACGCATTATTAGGCATTATTTTGTGCTTTAACTATTGAAAAATAGCAGATATACAAGCTTGTAGATCTGCTATTTTTGAAAGATCTTGAAAAGTCTATGTTTCTCTATGTCAGTGGTGCTCAAACCTTTTCATGTGAAGGACCCCCAAAATTATATGTATTTGGCCACGGACCCCCCATCTCAAAATATTTAGTTCCAGGGACCCCCAAGAAGCAAAATTTGAGTTACAAATGTTTGCTTACATATATTCAAAGATTTGCACACATTTTCATGACTTTTCAAAAATAGCAGATCTACAAGCTTGCATGAGCATGTGAGCTTGTATATCTGCTATTCTTCAATAGCTACAGTAAAGTATAAAATAATTAAGGCCCCTCCACCTTGGGCCCTAGTAACTCAGTCCCACTTTTCCCCCCGTGAGACACCCCTGGTCAGGGATTCTCCATTTTTTTATTTCAAGGACCCCGAGTTTGATTTTTCACAGTGTGTGCATGCACGCACACACGCACACACACACACACACACACACACACACACACACACACACACACACACACACACACACACACACACACACACACACACACAACTCTCTCTCTCTCTCTCTCTCTCTCTCTCTCTCTCTCTCTCTCTCTCTCTCTCTCTCTCTCTCTCTCTCTCTTTCTCTCTCTCTCTCTCATGGAGGTCGTGCAGCCTTACAGCCCCGAACCAGTGTCCCTGCACCTCTACAAGTTTGTGACTATTTTCGGACTGCTTTTCTGTTACATTTTAGGTTACAGTCAATAATTCAATAAGGTTTCTCCTCCATTTTCATTTTCACATTAATAAGTCAAGAACTGCCTTTTCTTTCACACAGTAGTTGTCATACAGTATTACCGTACCTGGCTCTTTCCATTAGAGATCCAGAGACCATGGGTCGCCTAAGAAATGGTCTAAAACCATTAACTCTATAAAACCAGGGGCTTCCAACTGGTGGAAGTATTCTAAATAATACATGTAGAGTGTCTGGATAGAAATGGAGGTATTTAGTAAATAGGACAACATGGTAGCTAAATGTCCTAAATGTTGTATTTCTACCATAAAACACCCCCTAGCCAATGCTCACCATGCACGCGCACACAATCTTCTCCCTCTGGGCTTCAGTCAGTTTGTCTAGACCGGGGTTCTTCATCGTTTTCAGGCCAAGGACCCCTTAGTTGAGAGAGAGATGAAGCAACCTTCTCACAGATTCCATTTAGTTTCGTTGTTTGACAATTCATGGGTTCATGACAATTTGTTTTCAGATATTTAACCACTTGAAACGTTGATACTTAATAAACTACTAGACCTATCACTCTGTACTTAGTCTGCTCTTTTTCACCTCTACACCAAAGCTCTTTGCCAAAAGTAGCCGATCTACAAGCTCACAAGCTTGTAGATCTGCAATTTTTGGCTAAAGTTCGCGGAATATGGATATGGATATGGATATATAATTGTATAATATAAAAAAGGAGAAAAAAACCTTATATCACTCAAATATTTGGAGGACCCCCTGTAGTATCCCTGAGGACCCCTTAGGGGTCCTGGACCCCCTGTTGAAGACCCCTGGTCTAGACAGATGCTAGGTTAATTGTTTACTGTTTCTATATCAGCTGCTGTTCTTTCTGTACTAGACTGTTATTTACCTTGTTTACTGGCTAGAGTTTGTGCTTATTCTGCTTATTTTGATCTTGCACACACTGGATAAGAGCATCTGCTCAATGCCTACATTGTAAATTGTAATTTATAGCCTACATGTGTTCCATTAAAGCTAAACCTTTTTTCTTTTCTTTTTTTTTCATCTGTGTGCTCATTATTAGCTTGCACATTTCACAGGAGTAGGTCGGTTAGTTTGCATTCTGGTACGGAGAAACAATCAATGCACATGCAGCATTATGTGTGCTTTGCTTGTACACCTGAAACCTCACGTGTTTGAGTCCTTGTGAGCCCGTTTGATGAATTTGGATGTTCTATCAATCATAAATATTGTCTCTGTTCGGGTGGAAACTTACTTTTCAGGATTCAAATTCAACAACAGTGGTGTAACGTAACTAAGTACATTTACTTAAGTACTGTACTTAAGTACAGTTTTGAGGTATTTGTACTTTACCTGAGTATTTCCAATTTCCAATACTTTTACTTCTACTCCATCTCGGATCCAAATTTTGTACTTTTACTCCACTACATTTATTTAAACACTTTAGTTACTAGTTATTTTGCAGATATACATTATAATATTATAAAACACACATAAACCACTTTAGCCCTATTTTATGCCTTGGCTATATGAAAATAGACGATCTACAAGCTCACAACGTGTCGCTTGTACTGTAGATCGGCTATTTTCAAACACTTTATACTTTTTACTTTTGGTACTTTAAGTACATTTTAATGCCAACACTTTCATACTTTTACTCAAGTACATTTTGAATTCCGGACTTTTACTTGTAAGGGTGCCCTCACACCAAACTACCTATGAGAGTGGAATCCGCGTTCCGCCAATGCATTTCAATGAGAGTGAGGCGGTTTCATGCCAGCAGAGGATTTCTGCAAAAAACGCTCCCTTCTCATTGAGATGCATTGGCGGAACGCGGATTCCACTCTCATAGGTATTTTGGTGTGTGGGCACCCTAACAGAGTATTTCTATATTGCAATATTGATACTTTTTCTTAAGTAAAATATTTGAGTACTTTTTCCACCACTGTTCAACAATAGCTAAAGTAGCAGATTCACAGGCTCAAAATGCGTCGCCTAACGCTTGCACATCTACTACTTTTGATGCTTTTGACACTGTTATAATCAAGTAGGACATTACTTTACCAGAGAGAAAAAAATACACTGGCCATATAAGAATGACTAGAGGGGCCGATATCAGCAACTCCAATGCATGTTTGCTTGTGAATTTGTAGATCTACTATTTTCAAAAAATCATGAAAAACATTTTAATATGGCTCCCTGTCGCACAATGTTTGTAACAGAAGTCCCACCCCCTAAAGACACACTCTAGATCAGTGGTTCTCAACCTGTGGGTCGGGACCACCAGGGGATTCCCAAATTATTGTGGGGGGTCCCCAGATGATTAACTAACTTAATGTGCGACATTGTTTTATCTCTCAACAGTAAACAAACCAGCATAAAGTTGGTTGGACTTTTTTATACTTCTAATTGTGAAAATAGCAGATCTACATGCTCACAACGCCTTGCGTGTGTGAATAATGTAATGGCTCAACTCTTAGTGCTTGTCAGGGTGAGGGGGTCTCCAGTTAAAATATGATTATTTTGGGGGTCACAGCCTGAAAAGGTTGAGAACCACTGCTCTATATGGCGTGGGCTGGGAAAGAGGCTACCTTTGTTCTCAGTCACTGATCGTCTCTCTATGTCATCGTCATCCCCTTAATAACAAACCAATGATGTTGTCAATCAACAGCACCATTGATGTGTCTGACACGTACGCCCACACCTTCAGTCATCCTCCAAGAGAAGAAATCACAAGAAACACAAAGACAGATGCATCATTATTAAACATCACTCAGTGCTATCAATCCTCCCCCCACCCACGCTGTGCGTGCGTGCGTGCGTGTGTGTGTGTAAAAGGTAGGCCTATATTTATCTATCTTCTATCTCATACGTGGGCAACTGGCAAATGTATATTATTGATTGATTCACCTGTTACAATTCCAAACATGCAGACATGAACCACTTGAATTACTAATTACTAATTAGATATCTCTCAGTAGCTTAAAGTATAAAGAAAATGTATTTTTTATGTCCAATGTATTTGTATTTAAGTTCATAACGTTAACATAAGTATAGTGTAACCCAGGTTTCAGATGGAATGTATTTCTATTTTCAAATGGAATGTATTCTTATTATTCACATTCAATGTATTGGTCCACGGTCCCCAAGTCACAATCAGTCACCATCAGTCACTAATCAGCCACACCAGCCAGCAATTATTAATCACTCACTACCGACCACACCCAGTATAAAAGAGTCAGTCTGCAGTTTGCAGGTGAGGTGCACTGAGCTGCTGCAGGTCTGTACTCATTTCAATATTACTATTCCAATTTCCAACAGATTTACTTCATTCATTCATACTTACACCTTAAGACGCCTAAGGGCGAAACCTCGCCCTTGGCCATCTGTCTTGGCCATATATAGATTCTGATCTCCTAACAGTATCTGGGATACGATCCCTTTTATGAGTTTGAGTTTGAGTTGATTGTTGACAAGCTTGTAGGTCGGCTGTTTTTGTTGAATTTGTTTCATTTTGTATTAATTTGGCCTTCTTGTATATCCAGGCCAGATTGTTTTCTTTTTGCCATGACTATGATGTGATGATGATGGCGAGCTGGAACCCCATAGCGACTTAAATAGTCCTGCTTATTGGTCCTACCAGGCAAACTGCTGCAGCAGCAACCACTCCTCACAGTCACTTCACCAACCTTCCCCCCAGTCCTCCCATACTGACTGTATATAATTCTAATACCTTGTTAAAGTCCATACTGACTGTATATAATTATAATACCTTGTTAAAGTGACCATTTTGTAACGTTTTGCATATGTAGGTATTCTACTGTAATTTAACAACATAATAACCAGCACACTGAGCACAGATAGACAAAGAGACATTCATGGATTTATATTTAAAAGTAACTTTTATTCCCCCCCCCCTGGAACCAAGGTATGGCAGGCAGCTACATACCCCTTCCATACCCAATTGACGCTCTGTAGGGAATTCATTTACCAAAAAGGTTAAAAAACAGAGATAAGAGATTTCTGCCTGACGATATGCAACGTGGCCCTCTGGAGTGTGGAAATATAGTGGCCCTCTCCATTATCTTTCCCACCCCTGTTCTACAGCCAATCTATGTGTGTGTGTCTGTATGTGTGTACATTTCAGAAACTGTGTCCGTCCGTTTGTGTTCACACCTGTAGCCAATCACGGGCCATGGGCCGTGTATAATATCCAATCAAACCAGTGACATAATATCAAGGCATATGGCTGCATATGGGTATGTATCCAGTTCTGTTTAGAGATCAGAAAGGTGAGGAGTTTTATAAAACAAGTAAAATTGTTCAGAATGGAGCTATCTATTCAAGAAGGCATTGAGCATTTCCAGAGCACAGGGAATCATTAACCCATTTAGAACGGGTACACAGTATGGTGTATTATTATTTTATGCTTTAACTATTGAAAAATAGCAGATATACAAGCTCACAGCGCGGCCCCGAGTGCCGCGCTGCGAGCTTGTAGATCTGCTATTTTTGAAAAATCGTGAAAATTTGAATTTTGACCCGAAGTGTCTTTTGAATCCTTCTAAGATTTTTTTAAAAACCTATGTTTCTATGTCAGCAATCTGGCCAGCCATCGTCAAAGAAAAGGTCCTTTTCACTTAAATGGAGATCAGTTAGTCTGTTCTTGAGAGACTATTATGTCAGTGGTGGTTCTCAAACCTTTTCATGTGAAGGAACCCCAAACTGATATGTATTTGGCCACGGACCCGCATCTCAAAATATCTAGTTCCAGGGACCACCCAGAAGCAAAATTTGAGTTACAAACGTTCGCTTTGAAAATACATATATTCAAAGATTTGCACACATTTTCACGACTTTTTCAAAAATAGCAGATCTACAAGCTTGTAGATCTGCTATTTTTCACTGGTTAAAGCATTCAATAATTCTAGGCCTAATTAGTGCTGCCTTGCATCTCTGATCCTGCAGGCCACCGCTGTGATGAGCGCTGCTCCCTTCCCACTGCCATCCTCTGAGTGTAGCAAGGTGACTTCGCACTGTGGTGCCAAATCTCTGACTGTCTCCTTCATGATGCTGGGGAAATGCGGGTGTAGTGTGTAGAGGGATCCGTCCACCCCCACGGTGATGCAAAGCCGCTCCACGTGGCGGTTCTGTCGGATCTTGTCCACGACAGCAGCGAGGCCTGCGCCGCACAGCTGGGCTGCGCGCCGTGACACCACGCTGCACACCTCCTTCACCAGAATGCTGTCGTTGCAGGTGGTGTTGGTGAGGCCCAAGTGTTGCAGGATAGAGCGCACCTGCAGCAGTGCCAGTCGGTCTTCTTCAATCTGTGACAGGAACTTGGTCTCAAAGATGCCTGGAGCGTTGAGGCGCTCAGACAGCCGGCCTCTAAATAGCAGCCCTTTGGCAGTGAACTCCAGCAGCACGTTCCTGACGATCTCCCCCAGGTGCAGCCCGCTGATCATCTTCTCAAAGATCTGGATCCCCGGGTGGGTCGAGGCGTCTTCCACGGCGTGGTCGAACTTGGTGCGGATTTCATCAAGCTCCCCGTGGTCTCCAAATGCGCCCCACTCCATGTTGACACACATTTTCCCCTCTTGATCTTCCACCAACTCTACGTTCCCCATCTCTTCCATGTAGCAGGCGTTGGTGCCTGTTCCTACAATGAGTCCCACTTCACACAGAGGATCGTCAAAGGCGCAAGTCATCATTGTCCCCACCGTGTCATTCACCAATGCCACTACATCCAATTTAAGCTCACCTGTGCGGTGGACGGCATCCTTCAACAGGGTCACTACATCCTCCCCCACACAGCCGCTAGCTTTGAAACCCTTATTCCATTTCAGCAAAATGCCCTGATCAAGTTCCTTTTGTTGACAGGGGAAGGAGAATACAAAGCCAAGAGGTAAGGATGCGCCTTTCATTCCCATATATGACAGAAAGTCAGCAATGCAATGCACAATGTGGTCAAAGAGCTCCTCCCCTGTGCCCTGCTTGATGTCTTGGGGGATGGCGTAGATCTTCTTGTGCATCTCTACACTGTGCCTCTTGCCACTTCGCACGCGCACCAAGAGCACACGGAAGTTGGTGCCACCGAGGTCCAGAGCTAAGAAGTTGCCACTTTCTGTTCCATCTGGTGTGGCCCGTACGTAGGTGGGAAGCATCTTGACACTGGCTGCCTGGTGGGTTTCCTTGGCCAGACCCCGCACCATCTCTTCACCCATCCTCCTCTTCACATCCAACAGCTGCTCGTGGCTAAGTCGCAACTCGTCCAGGATGCGCTGACGCTCTGCATGCTGCTGGGCCAGGCGATAGGCCACTGCTGTCACCATGGCTGCTCCCTTCCCACTGCCAGCCTCTGAACGTAGGAAACGCAAACTACAGTCTGGCATCAGCTTCTGCACCATCTTGTGAAGCCTTTTTGCAAAGTGTGGATGGTTTTTGTAGACAGACCCGTCCACCCCGATGGTGCTGTGGAGCTTCTCTTCTGCCTTGTTGTCCTTGATCTGCTGTAGAACAGCTACCAGTGTGGCAGCACAGAGGTGGGCGGCCCTCGTTGACACAACCTGACACACCTTCTGGGCGACGAGGCAATCCTCAGCTGATGGCTCCAGACCCAGGCCGCGGAGCACCGTCTCAGCACTCACCAGACCCTCTTCGTCGTTGTCAATGGCTGAGACATGGCTGGTGTGGAATTGTGCAGTGGTGAGGAGGCCTGGCGTTATCTGTCCCTGGAAAAGCAGCTTTTCCTTAGCCATCTTCACCAGGATCAGTCGCACAAGCTCCCCCATGTATAGACCACCGATCATCTTCTCAAACAGCTGCTTGCCAGGTTTTAGGGAGCCGGCATCTATCTCTCTGTCAAAGTCGGTGCGCAGGTCCTCTAGGGTCCCATCATCTCCAAAAGCTCCCCATTCCATGTTGACGCACATCCTCCCTTCATCACCCTCCACCATCTCCAGGTTGCGCATTTCCTCCATATAGCAGGCATTGGTGCCTGTTCCTACAATCAGGCCAATCTCACACTGATCGTCCTCATAGCCACAAGTCATCATTGTGCCCACTGTGTCATTAATCACGGCCACTATTTCAACGTCAAAGTCCCCTCGTTTCTGGATGGCTTTCCTCAGCAGACTGACCACATCTTTCCCTTCCACACCACTCGCCTTGAAGCCTTTGGTCCATGATACCAGAATACTCTCATCCAACTTGTTCTGCTGGCAAGGGAAAGAGAAGGTCAAACCCAGTGGAAGTTTTTTCTCCTTTATGCCCATCTTATCCAGGAACTCGGACAGGCAATCAGCTATGTGGTCGAACAACTCTGAGCCACGGCCTCTCTTAAGGTCTTCTGGAATATCGTAGATTTGATTTTTCATTTCCACCTCCTGCTTACCGTTTGATGACACTTTGACCAGCAGCACACGGAAGTTGCTCCCACCAAGGTCCAGGGCCAAGAAATCACCGCTCTCCGTTCCATCAGGAATTGAGCGCACATGCGTGGGCAGCATCTTGACGGCTGCAATAGAGTTGGTGTCACGGCGCAGGCCCTTATCCATCTCTTGCCGGAACCTCGACGAGATGTCCATCAGGGTCTCATCAGACGGTCGCAAGTGGTACAGATATTTGTCCACTTTCTGTTCTTGGTCTTGATTAAGCGTGAGGTGGTACGACAACAGATGTGAGGTTGTCGTTTTCTTTTGTGAAGAGTTACTTTCCTCTCCTTGAGTGACTGACATGGTTTATCCGTTGGTTCTAGCGCAAGCACAAAGCAGTCAACTGATAAGGCTGAAGATCCAATATGAAAACTGACTGCACCTTCCCTATTTATACTGCACCTTGTGAGATGTATGTGCCATCATGCTGATGTCACGATGACTCAGAGCAGGGCCGGACTAACCATTGGACTAACCGAGAGACAGCCGCTGGCCGCCGCGTCCACGTCCATGGACGCGGCCGTGGACGCGTCCATGGACGCGGACGCGAAAAAAACGTCCGTGGACGCGAGGCCGCGTCCACGGACGCAAACGGCCGGCCGTCCCGGCCGTGGACGCGGCCGTGGACGCTGCCGTGGACGCAGACGGCCGGGGACGCGGCCGTGGACGAGGCCGCGGACGTGGACGCAAACGGCCGGCCGTGGACGAGTCCATGGACGAGGCCGCGAAAAAAAGGCAGCGAAAAAAGAAAAAAAAGGTGTCTATTGTATGTATTTTTTGATGGAGAATTCAAATATGACCTTCTTTTTTGCATAGGACAACTCTAACCTGCATCAATTGGTATTTTATAATTGCCAATTGTACCCTATCCATCTGAAAAACAAATTGGATGTCTATTGTATGTATTTTTTTATGGAGAATTCAAATATTACCTTCTTTTTGGAATAGGACAACTCTAACCTGCATCAATTGGTATTTTATAATTGCCAATTGTACCCTATCCATCTCAAAAACAAATTGGATGTCTATTGTATGTATTTTTTGATGGAGAATTCAAATATTACCTTCTTTTTGGAATAGGACAACTCTAACCTGCATCAATTGGTATTTTATAATTGCCAATTGTACCCTATCCATCTCAAAAACAAATTGGATGTCTATTGTATGTATTTTTTGATGGGGAATTCAAACGTTACCTTCTTTTCTAGATAGGACAACTCTAACCTGCATCAATTGGTGCATCAACCTACTATCTATCTATCTATCTATCTATCTATCTATCTATCTATCTATCTATCTATCTATCTATCTATCTATCTATCTATCTATCTATCTATCTATCTATCTATCTATTTATTTATACTTCACCTTTAGTCCAGAAGAGAGTTCAGCATCAGGAACTTGCACACATGGAACTGTGTCATGACTGTGTCATGGAGCTATGTTAAATACTCAAAATGACTCTGATGGACCAATCAGGGTGGTGGTGGGGGGAGGGATCAACAATAGACAGAAACTGGATAATACTTTGTTAACTGTCCCACCTAAGTCCCTGCTAGTCTGAACAAACATCACCTTCCCTCTCATAACACTACTACTAGGCCTACTACATTTATATAAAGCTGCTCTTGCATTTGAATTCAAGTCTGACACAAGTTAAGGTTAACTTAGGTAGTATTTCATTTTGCTGGCTTTTAGGGTCTGTGTGTGAGTGTGTAGGCTCACAAATTATTATAATTGTCATTAAGTGACTCTATCTATCTATCTATCTATCTATCTATCCATCTATCCATCTATCCATCTATTTATTTATACTTACTGTTTACATTTTCTATAAATATTTATTTCTATATAAAACTCAGTTGTGTGGAGTTATTGTGTGCCTTTTCTTGTAGCTAAAGAGTCAATTTGTTCACTAGACATTAAGTCAAGGTTACTATTTTGAGTTGAAGCTAAGTGTTTTATTGCTTTGTGGTTTAACATGATTTAAAAGGCAAATTCATTGTTATGGTTACTTTAGAAGACTGCTTTTGCATTCATGAGTTAAAAAGAGAGCCAAGCTAATTTAAAGAGTTAAGTTAAAGGAACATAAAACATGACCTAACTCGCTGCCATTGGACAGACAGTTACAACATAGGCCTACTCTTATCTTTCACAGAACAGACAATTATCATTTGTTTTATCTATTTGAGACTATGTAGCTGCTCTATGGGAAATAGAGCATTATATCAGCCTATTCAATTGATAATGACCAATGGGTGCCAGTTTCTAAGTAGTTAACCATATTAACATAACAATATATGTGGCCTAGACATGGATATTGCCCAATCAACTCGTAATCTACAGAAATGTCTACCACATCACACAGTATAAAACTTAGTAGGCTCAGTGGATTCACCTATGTTAAATCATGTCAGGTTAGTTTGGTTCAAGGTTCAAGTATAATAATTTATGAGACAAAAATGTAAACAGCACAAATGTACAATCACATCTCGGCTAGAATGATAACATAAAGTCCTGACTACTCCTTGTTATTGTGGTCCTAAATAGTACAATGATTAGTTTGGATGCATTGCTTCTATCATGTCCAATTAAAAATAAATACATTACATACATACATAAATCTGCCTTCTCCTGTATTGTATTAGTGACATTCATTATAAATAGTAAAATAACAGGACAGAGCAAAAAAGGCCTCTGTTGTGTCTTTATCTGATCACATGCAATCAGACACTCACACTGCACAGCAATATATAAACTTTATTACAGGCTCAAGGCCCACAGGGTAAGAAGACAATACATTACAAAGATAATAATTTAAAAAAACAACAACAGAGAGTACATTCACAAAGCCCCACCGGAGCTAAAGAGGCACTCATGCCAGTGTCCACTAATGGTAGACGTGTACCTGACAGAGCTACATCCAGGGTCTGTCATCAGTCTCTGGAACAATCTGAAACAATGTATCTTTCCTGTGGCTGTTATAATGAACACAAACAGATCAGAAAGTAATTCAACATACAACAATGTAAGGGATTCCTTTCTATTAAAAGCAAAATCATAACTGGGTCAAAGTTGCTTGGTTCTCCCCATATAAAGGCATGTAGGTAACAGTAACATGATATTATGTCATGAATGATACAAGTAATGTTTAAACACTTTGATGTGTGTGAGTTTATCTGGAGACTTACTCAGTCTGTGACTTACAGAGATCTTGATGGTCTTTGGGTTCCACCCGTTCATCAGAATTGCCGCTGGTGCCGTCTAGAGATTTCATCTTCACTTGAAGTCTGGAGTCTATTATGTACAGTGTATTCTGGACAGTTGTGGACACTCTGCAACTAACCTAACCTAACACACACTATGTGTTAATGTTGATCAATATAATAATGTAAAAATACAAAGTTAAGTAGACCTAAGTAAGAAATAGTAAATACATTGTAATAATACATTGAAGGGGAAAATGTAGGAAAACAAATGCAACTCAGCATTGAATTTATGGCAAACATTTTGCTAACCCTTTCCAAATAATATACAATTAAGAAGTGGGATGTTACACTTAGTAAGAGAAAGAATTAATGAAATATTACATTTTTAAAAAGCTAGAAGACTCACCTATTATAGTAACCATGTGAATTGCTAATAATGTTATGGGTCAGATGTGTAAAGATCTATCACATTGTATTGTTCTTTTCAGACTCAACAATAATAATGATGATGTTACTTAAATGCTGATCAATGTGTGAATCTGGCTCTTATCAGGTGTGTGTTTTCTCTCCCTGTCCTGTGCTGTCCTCAGTTAAACCAAGACAGTGCTGTTGTGACCAATGTGGAAAAAGCCTTCAGCTCAATTTATTATCTCAAAGTAGACCAGAGAATTCATACCGGAGTGAAGCCATTCAGCTGTGAACAATGTGGGAAGTATTTTGCTCGGTCTGGACAATTAAAAGATCATAAGCGTTCACATACTGGAGAGAAACCTTATTGTTGTGACCAGTGTGGGAAAAGATTTGTTCAAAAGGGGATTTTAAAAGAACACCAGAGAATTCACACTAGAGAGAAGCCCTATTGCTGTGACCAGTGTGGGAAAAGCTTTACTCGATTGTCTTATCTCAAAATACATGAACGAATTCACACAGGAGAGAAACCATACAGCTGTGTCCAATGTGGGGAAAAGTTCAGTTTAATGGCTGCTCTGAAAGTACACCAGAGATTTCACACCGAAGAAAAGCCTTACTGCTGTGAACACTGTGGCAAACGTTTCACTGTAAAATCTAGCCTCGTACAACACAAGAAGATTCACACTTGAGAGAGACCTTACTGCTGTCACCAATGTGGGAAAAGGTTCACTCTGAAGACGGCTCTGAAAAGACACCTGAAAATCCACACTGGTGAGAAGCCATATACTGCTGTGTCCAGTGTGAGAAAAGGTTCAGTGATATGCATCATCTCAAAGCACACCAGAAAAATCACACTGGAAAGAAACCTTATTGCTGTGACCAGTGTGGAAAGAGCTTTCCTAGACTGGAACATATCAAAATACACCAACAAATTCACACCGGAGAGAAACCTTATATCTGTAACCAATGTGGGGAAAGCTCTGTCAGGTACACGTCTACCGTTAGAGGACACTGGCATGAGTGCCTCTTTAGCTCCGGTGGGGCTTTGTGAATGTACTCTCTGTTGTTGTTTTTTTTAATTATTATCTTTGTAATGTATTGTCTTCTTACCCTGTGGGCCTTGAGCCTGTAATAAAGTTTATATATTGCTGTGCAGTGTGAGTGTCTGATTGCATGTGATCAGATAAAGACACAACAGAGGCCTTTTTTGCTCTGTCCTGTTATTTTACTATTTATAATGAATGTCACTAATACAATACAGGAGAAGGCAGATTTCTGTATGTATGTAATGTATTTATTTTTAATTGGACATGATAGAAGCAATGCATCCAAACTAATCATTGTAGTATTTAGGACCACAATAACAAGGAGTAGTCAGGACTTTATGTTATCATTCTAGCCGAGATGTGATTGTACATTTGTGCTGTTTACATTTTTGTCTCATAAATTATTATACTTGAACCTTGAACCAAACTAACCTGACATGATTTAACATAGGTGAATCCACTGAGCCTACTAAGTTTTATACTGTGTGATGTGGTGGACATTTCTGTAGATTACGAGTTGATTGGGCAATATCCATGTCTAGGCCACATATATTGTTATGTTAATATGGTTAACTACTTAGAAACTGGCACCCATTGGTCATTATCAATTGAATAGGCTGATATAATGCTCTATTTCCCATAGAGCAGCTACATAGTCTCAAATAGATAAAACAAATGATAATTGTCTGTTCTGTGAAAGATAAGAGTAGGCCTATGTTGTAACTGTCTGTCCAATGGCAGCGAGTTAGGTCATGTTTTGTGTTCCTTTAACTTAACTCTTTAAATTAGCTTGGCTCTCTTTTTAACTCATGAATGCAAAAGCAGTCTTCTAAAGTAACCATAACAGTGAATTTGCCTTTTAAATCATGTTAAACCACAAAGCAATAAAACACTTAGCTTCAACTCAAAATAGTAACCTTGACTTAATGTCTAGTGAACAAATGGACTCTTTAGCTACAAGAAAAGGCACACAATAACTCCACACAACTGAGTTTTATATAGAAATAAATATTTATAGAAAATGTAAACAGTAAGTATAAATAAATAGATGGATAGATGGATAGATGGATAGATAGATAGATAGATAGATAGATAGATAGATAGATAGAGTCACTTAATGACAATTATAATAATTTGTGAGCCTACACACTCACACACAGACCCTAAAAGCCAGCAAAATGAAATACTACCTAAGTTAACCTTAACTTGTGTCAGACTTGAATTCAAATGCAAGAGCAGCTTTATATAAATGTAGTAGTAGTAGTGTTATGAGAGGGAAGGTGATGTTTGTTCAGACTAGCAGGGACTTAGGTGGGACAGTTAACAAAGCATTATCCAGTTTCTGTCTATTGTTGATCCCTCCCCCCACCACCACCCTGATTGGTCCATCAGAGTCATTTTGAGTATTTAACATAGCCCTGTTTTAGCTCCATGACACAGTCATGACACAGTTACATGTGTGCAAGTTCCTGATGCTGAACTCTCTTCTGGACTAAAGGTGAAGTATAAATAAATAGATGGATAGATAGATGGATAGATGGATAGATGGATAGATAGATAGATAGATAGATAGATAGATAGATAGATAGATAGTAGGTTGATGCACCAATTGATGCAGGTTAGAGTTGTCCTATCTAAAAAAGAAGGTAACATTTGAATTCCCCATCAAAAAATACATACAATAGACATCCAATTTGTTTTTGAGATGGATAGGGTACAATTGGCAATTATAAAATACCAATTGATGCAGGTTAGAGTTGTCCTATCCCAAAAAGAAGGTAATATTTGAATTCTCCATCAAAAAATACATACAATAGACATCCAATTTGTTTTTCAGATGGATAGGGTACAATTGGCAATTATAAAATACCAATTGATGCAGGTTAGAGTTGTCCTATGCAAAAAAGAAGGTCATATTTGAATTCTCCATCAAAAAATACATACAATAGACACTTTTTTTTTCTTTTTTCGCTGCCTTTTTTTCGCGGCCTCGTCCATGGACTCGTCCACGGCCGGCCGTTTGCGTCCACGTCCGCGGCCTCGTCCACGGCCGCGTCCCCGGCCGTCTGCGTCCACGGCCTCGTCCACGGCCGCGTCCACGGCCGGGACGGCCGGCCGTTTGCGTCCGTGGACGCGGCCTCGCGTCCACTGACGTTTTTTTCGCGTCCGCGTCCATGGACGCGTCCACGGCCGCGTCCATGGACGTGGACGCGGCGGCCAACGGCTCTTGCTGAAACCTGTGCTTAAGCGCCAGGGCCCGCCGCCTGGAAGGCCCTGTGTAAATCAAATAAAAAATAAAAAAGATTTTTTCGCATCGTTTTTTCTATGAAGACGTCTATGAAGACGTGGTGAGTCACAGTGAGCGTTATGCACGCACACACTATCTCTCTCATTATGGTTCATGCTCTCTCTCCCTTTCTCTCTCCCCCTCTCTCTCTTTGGCGTGCAGTCGGTCGGGTCGGGCAGCGGCGGCGGGGGGGCCCTTTGATTTGGAGAAGCGCCAGGGCCCGTGGATTCTTAAATCGTCACTGACTCAGAGCCATAATTGTATATTGTTCTCACTACAGCTATGCCCATATAGTGTATGTAATCTAGTCTAACAGTCAGTGTGATGTCAGACTCAAATGACTCAGCTGACTCCATATATGGAGCTCAAGCCAACCATGATCATCTATCAATGGAGTTCCGGGTTGACCATTATTTCCAAATTATCTATTTGTCTTGGCACTGCCGATCCGACCAATCTGTTTGTGTCAGAGTACCCGTTGTACCCGCCTGTCCATCTTATGGCCATATAGGGAGATATCTGTATTGGTCAGGTCAGTCCTGGTCCCTTTTATGCCCATGTATGGAGATCATTCATGTCATCAGTCTATGCCCATATATGGGCAGGCTGATATGCCCATATAAGGAGATCTCTGTATATGTCGTTCCTTGTCCATTTTATGCCCACCCGTTGTACACGCCTGTCTGTGTATCTTTGTCTATATAGAGATTTCTGTCTGTCCATCTATGTCCATTTTATGACCATATATTGAAATATCTATATTTGTCAGTCCTGGTCCCTTTTATGCCCATATATGGAGATCTCTTTAACTGCCGGTCCTTGTCCATTTTATGCCCACATGGAGAATATGTCTGAGTCATAGTGTCGGAGTACCCGTTGTACCCGTCTGTGTATATTTCTGTCTATATATGGAGATTTCTGTCTGTACCTTTTATGACACGATTTACTGTTATGTTAAAACATTAGGAATTTACTGTTAGTGAATAGAAAATGGGCTACTCACTTTTACATTTGACATACTGACATCAAAACTGGATTTTTATGTAAGTATTTTCTAATCAAAATGTTGTCGATTAAAGGGGGTACTTGGATTTAGCAATCAGGAAAAGGGGGGTACTGAAGCCCAAAAAGTTTGAGAACTATTGCATTAACCCAATTGGACAGGTGAAAGAAAAATGTATTCAATTTCTAGAGGCAGCTCTGAGCCAAGGGGTGCGATCATGCAGCTGTTCACCTTTTTACAGACATTTCCGCCATTATGAATGTCATGAATGTCAAAAAAAATAATAATTGTCAAGCGTATACAAGCGATTTAGCATAAAATCCTACTGCTCTCGGTTGGAGCTGCCGAGGACTAGAGATGAAACAAAATGATATAATAATTACAGCTTGTTCTGAAATATCATAACATCAGATTAACATGGTAATACGGCTAGTCCGGAATTCTCCTTTAAAATATGCCAGAGATGTCAGCTTTAAATCTATTTCATCGTGGCAGATTATATCTGCAACCAGGTGGAAGCAATCATAACCGGCTGAACGAGGGCATTCTGTCTGACTTTACATACAATATGATCGCTGTGAGGAAGAAACCTTGTATCTCCATGTTAAAACTGTTTATGTATTTTTGTGAATGTACGCCCTACCTCATCACACTAGAGTGTAGCCCAAAAGTAGTGAAAATAACTGATCTTCAAGCTTGCAGGTTGACTATTTTTAGTAGTTACTTTAAATAGTTTTTTTTTTTTTTGTTTTTTTTTTAATTATCATGCAAATTTGTAACCCAGTTTTTACCCAGTGCCAATTGCCTAAGCTGTAATCCTGCAGGGCACTACTCTGCCAGTCTGCGAACGTGGGGAGGGCCCTGAACTGAGCTCATGCTCCCTTCAATGCATGAGGAGTGAGCAGGCCGCTTCTTATCACCTGACAGGGGGGGGGAGTTTCCCCAGTAGGACGCGTGGAAGGAACCAGTTCCTTTTCCCTCCTTCAGGCTGACCAGGGGGCGGCAGGACTACTGTGATTTCAGACTCTGTGCTGGAGCTCGAGTCTGACATTGTCCCATTGTGTTGAGATTTCAAAGGGGAGGGGATTCAAAATTTGAAATTCCCAATCACAGAGATCTGGTGGGAGGGGTTGTGTTTGACTTGTGTACACAAAACATTCCCCCTTCCCCCTCCCCTCTATGACAGGCACCAAACAGGTCATTGTCTTTGATGTTTCATTGATTAGAGAGAATCACTAACGAGCTATTGACACTTGTATGGCTCAATCAATGACTGCAGTTCAGAACCTTTTTGCAGTTCAAAGGGAGCAATTAAGAACTCTGGTGAGCCACCCCTCCCTCCACTGTTTCTGTTGATTTTCAAAAGTTAGACCCACCCCTCCTCCGTCTTGCATTAATTTCACTGGTTGGTGTGCCAAGACACCGACAGAAAGAGGCGCGTGCCGCGCGTCATATTCCAACTCCAGACCAAGAGAAGGCGAAGCAGTCCACTCAGAGAGTGGGCCGGTCTATTGGCTGGAGCCAGGCAAGGATTACTGCATGCTTTTTGTGAGGTTACCTTCCCTGGGACACGTGGAGAACATGCAAACTCCACACAGAAAGGTCCTTTTGCCAACCCCACCTAGAGTATGGACACTGATAACGTGGAGGAGAGAACACACCCACAGCGTCCCCGGCGGGAATCGAACCCGGGACCTTCTAGCAGTGAGGCAACAGCGCCACCATGCCCCCCACCCCTCTTTAAATTGTTTCTAAAAAAAAAAGAAAAAACTTTGAAAGGATTCTGCCCGACAACAGATATATGAGAGGCCGTGAGAGGTCATTTGTTAGATGTGTGCGGCACATTCCATTTCATTCTGAACCTGACCCCGGTATTCAAGGTAAGTGATCCGTAACCAAGCAAATAAAAGGAATGTCGTATAGAAATAACATTACTCTGCATAATGGCACTTTAATGGTATGCTAATTGTATGCAAATGATATGCTAATTGGAGCGTATTCCGTTCAAACCAACAGATGGTTTCAGTGTCGCTGTAATGGAACCGCTGATGGGGAAGGGGTGTGTGTGTGTGTGTGTGTGTGTGTGTGTGTGTGTGTGTGTGTGTGTGTGTGTGTGTGTGTGTGTGTGTGTGTGTGTGTGTGTGTGTGTGTGTGTGTGTGTGTGTGTGTGTGTGTGTGTGTGTGTGTGTGTGTGTCAAAGTGAGGGGGATGACATAGATGAGTGAGAGAGGGATTAAATGTTGAGATTTCCACTGAAAGAGACAAAGTTCAGTTACATTTCGGGTGCATTCTTTTTCACTGTCCGTTTTTACATGTCAGACTGACATGCTTCTTTTACACAATGACATGAATTAATGAATTCATTGTTTAGTTGATTAAAAACAAAATGTCACTGTACTGAGTCATTATATACGTTAAATAATGTATGATGAAAACAACAAAGATAAGATGAGACCTATATACAGCAGTAAAGTAGATGATTGGTTCTCCAAGTCCTTATTGGGATAATATTTTGTAAATTGAGCGGCAGCTCTCTAAACTAAAGACATTTTATTTTTAACATTTGAATGAGCATTCTAATATTAATTTACCAGTCCTACAGGTCCTACTGTATTTCCTCTTAAATAATTATGACTTATTTTCAAGTGTTAAAATGCTAAAAATGATCTTTTTCTTCTTCTTTATTTTAAAGATGTTTTTGGCTTTTTCTGCCTTTATTGATAGGCGTACAGTAGGCTGACAGGAAATGGGGAGAGAGATGGGGGGGGGGGGGGGGGTGACACGCAGCCAAAGTCGTCAGAATCGGGACTCGAACTTGTGACGCTGCAAGGGCTGAATTATCAGCCTAGTTGCCTGGACCACTATCCTGTGGCCCAGGCCGCATTTTCTTTTTTTTTCTTCGGACATTCCCAACAGCTCATTAAGTAGAGCAGGTTGGGACCTTAGGACCACCCACTTCATACATATTTCATATCTGCAGCTACTTGCAAAACAGACTACCGGTAAGCTACTATGCCTTTATTTTATTTTTTATATATTGCATACAAACCTTATACATAATTGATATTGTTTTGTTATTAGACATGTCCCTTTTTTCTCCTCTTCTCTCATGAATATGTTGTAACTGCAATTCACGGAGTGCTTGTAGGCGTGACGACTTGTCTGTTTGGAGGTATATAACAGACAACACCAACTCACGTACTTATAACTAACTCACTCATCCAGTGCCTGTGTTTTGTCCGATTTAACAAGTGGGATGAAAACATGTGGGAGCCAGCAATAAGAAACTTTTTAACCACTTCTATTGATGAAGACAGCTTCTCAACAACAATTTTGGTGTGACATTGTAACAAATGTGTGTGTGTGTGTGTGTGTGTGTGTGTGTGTGTGTGTGTGTGTGTGTGTGTGTGTGTGTGTGTGTGTGTGTGTGTGTGTGTGAGAGTGAGAAATCCATTTAATCAATTTCATCATACGGAAATCAGCTGCAAAACAAGCTCTTGGCTTGTTGTTGCACCAACAAATGTCTTCATGAAAGAAATATGACTACAAAACACGAAGAAAACATGAACTACTTCACTGCTGATGACAAATGTAATATAAGTCATTTTGTGGTTTGCAACAAATTGTGGGAAGGAGGATATAACAGATTAGCAGAGCTTCAAGGTAATTTCCTTGGTCGGTACTTCCGTTTAGACACTCATCCGGCTATGTCTTGCGTTCTAGGTCCCATTAGGTCTACTATGCCTAAACCTAACCGCAGTAAAACTATGCCTAAACCTAACCCTAAAACCTAACTCTAAACCTAACTGGACTAATGGGACGTCAAAATATTTAGATTTCACCATGTCTGGAAATGTAAGGAGAACCGAGATGACTGGAGACGCCGATGGAGGGCTCGCCTGAGGACAACGTAGAGAGAAAGTTCTGCATGTATGACCTCAGGCACGTGCACACATAGACATCAAAGGGGGTTTGAGCCTCTGCCCTTTTATCCGTCTACAATTGCCCTGTCCAGACCATGAATGGAGGTCTGCTATTTTCAATATTTTCACCAAAAGGCCCTTCTAGACATTTTAGCCCCTGCCTCTCTAACATTCGAAACATGTTGGCTTTTTAACCTTTTTTGTATTGAATAAAGTACCTTGATTTTACAGGTTAGGAGAAACAGACGGTGTGAAGCTGAGTGTGAGACAGTGTTGTAGAGATAGATAGTAGGAAAGCTGAGAGGGAGACAGTGTAGGATGGACAAATAGTAAGCTGAGAGGGAGAGTGTAGGAGAGACAGACTGTAGGAAAGCTGAGAGAGTGAAGGAGAGAGTATGTCATAGAGTGAGTCTGACAGAGAATGGCTGCCATGTACAGTCAGACGTGTGTTTGTGTGTGTGTGTGCGTGTGTGTGTGCGTGCGTGCGTGCGTGTGTGCGTGCGTGCGTGCACGCGTGCATGCATGCGTGCACGTGTGTGTGCCTGCCTGCGTGCGTGTGTGTGGTACACAGAGGCTGCTACAGCATATACAGGTATAAGTGTCAGTGTGTGCCGGCCGTCCATTCATTAGTATTTCTATGTATGATTCAGTAGTTCATTGAGAGTTCCCTCCTAGCTGCATCTCTCCCCATGGACTGAGCACAGCTACAGGCCTGCTAGCATGAATACTATATACCGGTACCACTGGTTCCCAAACAGTGGGTCGGGACCCATTTGTGGGTCAATGGCCAATTTTGATGGATCACGATTTGTGTAATCCAATTTTCTTTTCCTCAAAAGATATATATTTTAATAATGTAAAAAAAGAATAAATGTATACATTTTAAAACAAACAAACAAACAAATATAAGAAATCCCATGAATAAAACAAATATATGATGAAGAATTAGTAAAAAGGGGCCCCTAAATAATTGGCAGACCACTACAATTTAAGTTACTAGAAGCTGGGCCGCCCGGGCAGAAACCTTGTATCTCCAAGTTTCAAATATGTATTTTATTTTACTTTTTTTTGTAAAGTAAAGCCCTGCTTCAGACTGTCACACAGAACTTGTGAAAATAGTTGAGAGGCGTTGTGGACTTGTAGATCAGCTATTTTCACTATTTTAAATCATTTTTAAGACGATACATACAAAACAAACGGTTTCCACCCAACAACGATAGTTCCATTGATCCAGGGTGGAACACAATGGATCGAATGAACATTCAAATAAACGTGTCCTCCTGAGAATGCACGCAGCCCACCCATCTGACCACTTAAAGAGGTGGTGCCATGATTTTCCCCCCTCTAAAACATGATTATCAGGTATTATGATTATACTAGGAGGAAGATTCAGTCAAAAGGGTTTTTATGTGGCCACACCCCAAGTTCATTAAGTATGCATGGATATCATGGTGGGTGGTGACCCAGCTGAAGTTAGCCACACCCCACAGTGTTGGGTGAATGGTAATTAGGGGAGGAGTTGATTCTGTGATGTAATTGTATCTGTGTTTTTTAACTGACACTTTTGACCACAAGGTGGCAGCCTCCAAGAGAAAACAAACAAATACCAAGAGAATACATAATTGCTCATAAAAACCACACCAGGAGGTCTAATGAAGTACTTTCAACCTCCTAGACACATGAAAAACAGAAAAAGTACAAAACTATGGCACCACCTCTTTAACAGTTAAGTGGACAGATGGGTGGGCCACTAACGCTTTGGAGAAAGTCGGCCCTGACCCAGAAGGGAGGAATACGTCAGACGTCTCATGGGAAAATCTCGATATAGTCAGAGGTACCATATAGTCCGAGTAGGGTTAGGGTTAGCATTCATCAGGTTACATTCACCAGCATCGGCAGGTTAGCATTCACCAGCCTTGGACTAATGGGATGTCGGACTAATGACACATCGGAAACACGCTAAGCCTTATTTCTTACAGAAATATCTGAACTTCTATCTATCTGTTCCACGGACTATGAGAGAACCCTTATTGCTGGTGATACTAACGTGCATGTGGACACTGTTACTGATCTTACAGCTATGAGTTTCTTACAGTTACTGCATTCCCTTGATTTTGATCAGCATGTTACCGGGCCAACCCACAATCAAGGCCACACCCTTGATCTTGTGATCTCTAAAGGGCTAAATATTTCTATGGACAGGATTATCGCTAAGCCTGATTTATCAGACCACTATTTACTGTGTTTTAATATGACTGTCTCTGATCTAGAAAAAAACAATAGAGAATATACTATAAAAAAGAGATTTTTCGGTTCCTCGGCAGCAGAAGAGTTTGCCAGCCTTCTTGCGTGTGCACCCCGCCTTCCTGATATTCCCTCAGTAAATGATATGGTTCAACGTTTTAATCTTAAATTGGAGTCAGCTCTGGATATAGTGGCTCCTATGAAAACTAAAAAGAAATATAATTCCAAAGTAACACCCTGGATAAACGATCATATACGTTCACTCAAAAAACAATGCCGCAGAGCAGAGCGAGCTTGGAGAAAAAATAAATTAACTATCCACCTACAGATATTTAAGGCGTCAACAGCCACCTATAATAAAACCATGCGTCTGGCTAGGCAGGCCTATTTTTCCGGAATTATTAATGAGAATAAGAACAATGCTAGGGTCTTATTCTCTACCATTGAACGCCTTTTAAACCCCCCCCAGTCCTACAAGCAGTCACTCCCTGCCTCTAAAGCAAAGTGTAATGAGTTTGCATCCTTCTTTGACAACAAAATTGTTAACATTCGAGCTGGTATTACGAATAATACTGTCACAAATGCAAATGCGGTTAATGGTGCCATGTGTAAAAGCATCGATAAATCTAGGGGGAGCCTAGTATCATTTTGTGCAATTGATGAAGAGGAACTTCGTAAAACCATATCGCAAATGACATCGTCTTCTTGCTCGCTGGATGCAATACCCACGCCGTTTCTTAAAGAGGTTGTAGACTGTGTTATTGAAGATATCCTAAAAATAGTAAACAGCTCTATACAATCAGGTGTCTTTCCAGACTCACTGAAAACGGCTGTAGTTAAACCCTTACTCAAAAAACCCAACCTTGACCCGTCCGTGCTGGATAATTATCGACCCATCTCTAATTTGCCTTTTCTGGGCAAGGTCCTAGAAAAAATTATCTTTCATCAATTGGATGTGTTTCTGCAGAACAATAAGGTGCACAACAAATTCCAATCCGGCTTCAGGAAAGGACACAGCACAGAAACTGCACTTGTAAAAGTTATTAATGATCTTAGGGTGGCTGCTGATAACAAAGATGTGTCCGTTCTCCTACTGCTGGACCAATCGGCGGCTTTTGACACAATTGACCATACAATTCTAATACAACGTCTCGAACACTGGGTAGGACTGTCAGGTACAGCTCTGTCCTGGTTTTGCTCTTATCTGACAGGCAGAAGCTACTCTGTTAATCTAGCTGACTTCGAGTCAAACAAACACAACATCTGCTCTGGTATTCCACAGGGCTCGATTCTTGGTCCTTTATTATTCTCCCTCTATATACTGCCGCTGGGAGAACTTATTTCCGCTCACGGTGTGAATTTCCATTTCTATGCTGATGACACCCAGTTGTACCTTTCGGTGGCTACGGACGACCCCTGTGCTCTAGACCCATTGCTGACGTGCGTGTCCAGCATAAAATGCTGGATGAGTGAGAACTTTCTCAAGCTAAATGAGGACAAGACAGAAGTTCTCATAATAGGTTCTACTGCCCAGAGAGAATCAATAATAAATAGACTTGGTAACCTGGCTAAAGAAAATAACACCTCTGTTAAGAACCTGGGGGTGATCATTGATGCTGAATTAAATTTTAATACACACATTAATCATGTCACGAAGATTGCCTTCTTTCACCTTAGAAATATTGCGCGAATTAGAGCCTATCTGTCGCTGAACGATGCAAAAACGCTGATCCACGCTTTTGTTTTCTCTCGGCTTGATTACTGCAACGCACTTCTCTCTGGTCTGCCAAAGAAAACAACTGACAGATTACAACTTGTTCAAAATGCAGCAGCCAGAGTTTTAACAAAAACTAAGATAAGAGAACATATTACTCCAGTTTTAGCGTCGCTACACTGGCTCCCGGTTGTTTTTAGGATTGATTTTAAAATTCTTTTACTTGTTTATAAAGCTCTAAATGGTCTGGCACCTTCGTACCTCTATAACTGCCTGCATAGATATGTTCCAACCCGCCCACTCAGGTCCTCTAGTGCAGACCTACTTGAGGTGCCAACAATGACATATAAAAAATATGGTGAAGCAGCTTTCTGCTTCTATGGACCGACAGCTTGGAATAAACTACCACTACACCTAAGACAGGCAGCCTCGGTGGATAGCTTTAAAGCACAGCTCAAGACCTATTTCTTTACTCTTGCTTTTAGCTAAATTTTTTAATCCCTATGCTGCTATTGACGTCCGCACGGCTCTGAAATTGTTCTTCAATGTTCTATGCTTTTATTTTTTCTTGCTTTATTGTAATCATTTTACTTATCTCTTTTTTATGTATTTTTTATTTCTATTTTACTTTTTCTCTGTTAAGCACGTGTGCTTCATTTTATGCTCTGTAAAGCACTTTGAGCTGCATTTCATGTCATGAAAGGTGCTATACAAATAAAGTTTTATTATTATTATTATTATTATTACACGCCCACGTCTCATTACTCCGATTACGTGGCTACGCGTGCGGTTAGGGTTAGTAATGGGGTGAGTCGGACCCCGACTCCCGCTCTTATTTTACATGAATTTCAGCTATCAGTAAAAACGCCTAGCTCTTTCAGTGTTTAATGTGATATAGCAAAGCATAATTGCAAACATTTACCATACATCATATGAATTGTTTGGAATTAAGACAAAGTCAATGTATGATGATGATTTGTTAAGTTAAAATGTATATTAGTGTTGTTTTTTAAACCAAATATCCCCCGGGTCAAAATGACCCATGAACAGAACGAAGGTGAAGTGAATCTGAACAGAACTTAAGGGTTAAATGTGATACACCAGCAATTCAACAATACACAGAGTATAATAATTCACACATTGATTCCAAAAGTCAAATTTCACTGATGAGAATTATGTTGTACCATTTTTTTAACATCCTTAATTAATTCCCCTTCCAGAATATGATAACATTGCTGAAAACAAATATCAGAAAAACATATGATATTATAGGCCTATTATCAGAAGAAAAACCTTGTCACCTGTTAATATTAGGGTTGGGTATCGTCAGCGATACTTTTAAAGGTATCGATTCAATGATGACGATACTATCGGTATCGGTTCACGTAAAAACGAACGATACCTTGTTTCGATACTTTTGAATGCGCCCCTTGCCGGTCGCATCTGTAACAGTTGGGCTACTGAGAGTTTAATGACTGCTTTAGTAGGCTACACTCGTTACTGTGAAAATAGCCGAGAATAGCCTATAATGTATATTATTATGATAATGATCCAACGTCTATAAAATAGCCCATAGAAAAAGGCAAATAATAATTATAATAATAATAATAAATGAAAAGTATCGAAAATGGTATCGAAAAAGGTATCGTATCGATTCCCAGGTATCGAAAAAGGTATCGTATCGATTAAAAGGTGAACGATACCCATCCCTAGCACCCTAACAACATCGCGGATTTCAGGAACAGAGGTAGAAGTAGGCTAGACAGTATATTATGAGATGTACTGTATGATGATCATGTATTATTCCAGTGATTGATCTAAATCCTGTTTTAACAGCTTCACCCCAGTAAACACTAGCCGTCATCTAGACCTATGGTTATGGTTAGCCCTCATTTGAACCGTCTATCGTCAGTCTGTCTATAGACCGATTGTAGCTGATTACATTTAACCCATTATTCCATACTTGTTGATTAAAAAAACAGCTTTAATATCCACACCTGGTTTTCAAATATTGGACTAAAGTAATTTTAAGAGCCAATTTCACTATATAGTCTAGTTTAGTTGTAGCCGTCATCTGAACGCTTCCATTTAAACGATATATCACCGTTTAGGACAAACGTGTGTTAGACGTCGGACGCAACGTCGGAGTAATGCATGTCGGAACTAGCCTAGTAAACTATAATCCCCCTGCTTTAGAGTCTGGTTATGTCGGAACTTAAATAGGACTTCACCAAGAGCTCTTTCTTTTATTCTTTTTAAAGATATTTTTTCGGCCTTTGTTGATAGTAATCAGACAGGAAATGGGGAAAGAGAAGAGGAGTGACAGGCAGCAAAGGTCATCGGGATTGGGACTCGAACCCGCGACACGTTGTCAGACTGCAATGAACCTGTACGTGCCCGGGCTACTACGCCAGCCGCCCAAGCCCTCTTGACTTCTCTTTTGGCAAGGTTAAGGATTGAAATGTCTGTCTGCGATAGACTTGATAAATATATTCATCTGTATGTCAGTATAGCTGAGTTGCCTGTGCACAAAACTTCAGAAAGCCATCTCTAAGCATTTTCGATGCTTGTTAGATATATTCTCAGAATAAACCCTTTGATCTTTTTGTAGAAGAAGAAGTTTCATCTCTTTATTGTTTTAATTAATTCATATTTGACGGGCAGACAATGGACCTGTTTTTAAGAGGGAATTTAAAGCTACAGTCTGTCTATACTTTATATTCACCTATTAACCATTTAAGCCCTATATTATTTAATCACAACATGACAAATAGCTAAAAGTAGCTGATCTACAAGCTCCGCAATGCATCGCATCGCCCCCAATATCTGAATGCCGGCGTTGAAGTGGTTTATTAGTTTACATGGATTTTTATGACATACATTACAATAATTTACCATACAAATGTAATATATCCGAGCTTCTAATGTATAAAACATGTGTATTCTACATGTATACTGTACTCATCACATGTACGTATACGTACCAACAGTGTACCTCCCTATATCGTTGAGAATATCTCATATTATACTGAAACCATATTTTATTTTATTTTTTGTAAATGAATGCCCCACTTCATACAAGAGTGTGGCATGAAATTATTGTGAAAATTGCAGCTCTACAAGCTCACAATGCGAGCTTGTAGAACGACTATTTTCATGATAATAAAAGAGGAAGGGTTTTGTACACCGATAGCAACGATATGCATTTAGATGATAGTTGCAATTTGGGAATCCATTCGATAAAAAAAGAGGAAAAATAATATATTTGAAAAGTGAAAGTGAAATATTCCTTAAAGTGTAGACAGTAACTTGTCAGTGAAATGCTTTTAACCACCCTCTTCCTGTTCTATATTAATTATTCATTTCATATTCTCCCAACTGTCTCTAGGCTATGTGTATATGTATTTATATTATACACTATGTCCACTCTGCTCTCTCCCCCTGGAGTGTGTCATATCACCTGTCAAACTAAATGTATCTCTCTCTCTCTCTCTCTCTCTCTCTCTCTCTCTCTCTCTCTCTCTCTCTCTCTCTGGCTCCCTAGTTCTTGTGGTGTATACCTTATGTTATAATTACCATAGGTATTCTCATAAACAATAAATACTATACATTCTGGAAATCAGTGTTTTAAATCTGCCCCTCTCCCAACAATCAGAAAACACTAACACAGTATAGTGTTGCTGTCGGGTGGCGATTGCAATTGGAAGTGTCACCAAAATTATGGGGAGCACACTTCAGTCCAACGTCTCTTTACTCGGGCTACGTGTCTAAAAGACTAGTACTAGTCATTAAGCTACTAATATATAGACTGAAGGAATTCAGGGATTTGGAATTGTAACAGCTGAAATGAATAATATATCAGTATTCCGATATTAACCTGCGGGCTGCATTAAGTGAAGGTGGGGCCCGCATGTGCACAGTGCTGTTATGGTAATTCAGGGCTATCTCTATGTGTTTCTGCTAATAAAAAAGCCCACTCATTTTGTATGTCTATGGCAAAAATGCAATTTTTACAAAAATGTCCACCCCAAGCCAACATGGCGATGACCCCTGCATGGAAAACATGGCCCACTTCACATAGCTTTCTGTCATCCATAGCTGTCAATCATCCATGATGAAATGCACCCGCCGCCTCAGTTGTGCTATAGGGCTTTCTCCAGACAGAGAACAGGTGTCCTTGAGAGTCGCGACCCCCAAGCCAGGACTAAAATCCAGGTTTACAAAGCACGGCAGTGCTGTTGTATGGATCAGAATCCTGGACCATGTCCTGCCTTGAAGGCGCTGGAGCAGCGGTTCCCAAACCTTCCCTTGGACCCAAGCTAGTGAAAATAGCGGATCTACGTTCACGTGTCCCTAATTTGTCAAATGTATTACATTTTTTTGTTTTATTTGTATACACAATTAGTTTGAAAATGTTTTGAATTTGTTTTTATTTCATGAAGAATTGCTGAACTATTTTGGAACTGTTTCCCACTGTTTGGGAAACACGACACTAGATAGAGAGTGTACAGCTGTGCCGTTTCAACCTTTCAGTATTTACTGCTCTTTTCCTCACAATTTCCTGCAAATGGATTTTTTCCCATTGAAAAGCAGAATCCACCTTCATAGGTAGATTTAAACTTTGAAGTCAGAAAAGTTCATGAAAATTGCAAAAAATAGCTGATCTACAAGCTCAAAGTTCTGCCAATCCACTGAAAATCACTGTCTTGCCAATGGCAGGACGTGTGAAGTTTTTAAATGGCACATCTGTACCTCCATCATCGTGGCATTCATTGGTCACAAAGGAAGGAAATGAACTGTGCTGTCCAAATGTGCACAGATGACGTACTGTATACCGTATATGATGATGATGTTGTCAGTCTAACTTATTGTATAACTAATTGACTGTCTATCATGACATTTCTATCATGAGAACAGTGATGGCCAGTTGTTCAAAGCAAATACAAATTGAAGCTGAAAGAAAACAAAAGGTAAATCTTCTGCCAGTTTCACTCAGCACACACACGCACGCACGCACGCACACACGCACGCACGCACGCACGCACGCACGCACGCACGCACGCACGCACGCACGCACACACACACACACACACACACACACACACACACACAAACACACACACACACACACACACACACAGGTTTGTATATGTGACGGAGAGAGTCGCAGCCCCAGCCTTGAAGCCTCAAAAGTCTAGTATCTCCCCAGGACCAAAAGGATGTCTCTTTGGTCTAGTGGTTAAGATATTGGACATTTGCATGGGAGACCTGGGTTCGAAACCGGGTGGGGAAGTTTGGATCACTTCTGTTACATATACATCACTTTTAAGGACATTACATAGACTTCCATTCATTTTCTGTGGCCTTACCCTAACCTCTATCCCCAAACCTAACCCCTAACCCTAACCCAAACCCTAAACCTAACCCAAACCGTTATGGGGACCTACCCACACACACACACACACACACACACACACACACACACACACACACACACACACACACACACACACACACACACACACACACACACACACACACACACACACACATAAGTCATCAACGGTAACAAGTCTGTTCGCCTTCACGGCCGTTTGCCTTCATTTTTCCGCCGGTCTCACGTTCACCGTACTGACCACTCGGTGGGCGGTTTTGGCAGCCTATAGTTTGTATTTGTTTTACCGAGGATAAGATGAGAAATAAGTTTAGGGTTAGACAGTTTAGAGTTACCAGTGCGTGCACGCACAATAGCCTATGTCACCTTGCAGCCAAGCAAGCATGGAAGTTGTCTAACTGCCCTATGTACTAGGAACAGTTTATTTGTGCCTCACAGGGACTTTCACCATTAATCATTCCCTTGGAAAAATACGAGTTTGTATCACTCGAGAGATTCTGGGTTTTAGATAAATAGTGCGGTATCAGTACATTTTAGGAGTTTAAACTTTACAGTTTGCTTTTAGTGAAAAAGACTGATACTGATTCTATGTCTAAGACAGGGTCAACGTTTTTTAGGCAAAGCAGGACCCCTTATGAGAGAGAGATGAAGCAGGGAGGGACCCACTCTACATATCGTCGTTGTCGGGTGGAAACCTCGTATCTCCAAGTTTCAAATGTGTCCGTTCTTTCGCAAAGAAAAGCCCTGCTTCATCATCACAATGCCTCGCGGTTCGAGGCGTTGTGTGCTTGTAGATCGGCTGTTTTCATAATGCAAAACGAATGGTTTTGGACATACAAGGTTTTCACCCGACATCGACGATATTGTACTGTATATAATTGTGTTGCAGATTAAACCTTTGAATTTCATATGGCTTTATAGACTTGTTTAACAGCACTGTCATCAGTGTTGGATTCATGTTAAATAATGTGTATTTTCAGACATTTAACCACTTAAACTGTAACTGTAAAAGTTGACCTTTGGCCATGTACTTGGTCCGCTCTTTTTTCCCTCTACACCAAACCACTTTATTGAAAATAGCAGATCTACAAGCTCACAACACCTGCTGTTTTTGTTGGATGTTTACCTCAGAATAGGGATGGTAGGGTTCAAGCGGTTAATGTAAAACAAAGTTCCTATCACACAAAGATTTGGCAGCCCCCTTGTAACTCCGAAGAACCGCTGGGGTCCCGGACCCCCTGTTAAAGAGCCCTGGTCTAAGGCATCAAAATAACACTCATTAAGATTCTATAAGCTTCTAGAATGATGTAAGGCAGTAGTTCTCAAACTTTTTACGTCAAGTACCACCTCAGAAAATATGTGTCTCTCCAAGTACCACCATATACCGGTTTCCCCGCCTCCCCCGATAGTCCCGAGAAAATCCCAATGTCGTTCCCCGCCAGGCCCGATAGTCCCGAGAATTTGCTTTTATATAATGTAATGTTTAATTACACTCTCCCCCAGCTCATGACAAATTTTTATCCTTTTATCTTACAGAGAACCTAAAATATCACACATCAAAGTAAGTGTGTTTGAAAAAAAGACTGTAATAATGTATAAATTGCAATACAAATGCATATAAATCTCCCCATAACCCACAGTGAACTGGCACAGTGACGCATTTTGCGCACACAAGGCTGGCGGAAAAAAAAGAGAAGAAAAAAAAAGTGTGAGAACAGCTGTGTGTGTGTGTGTGTGTGTGTGTGTGTGTGTGTGTGTGTGTGTGTGTGTGTGTGTGAACATCTCTTAGCTGGCTGGTGGTCCACGGACCACTGTCTGTTTCAGTGGTCCCCCTGTCCTGATCAGCACAGTGCTATCAGAGTCTCTGATTCAGAGATCTCTCTCTCTCTCTCTCTCTCTCTCTCTCTCTAGATACAAAATAATTATCGCCAATTCGCCATATAAATGCTTCTAAAACATACCTGAGAATGATGATGGTTGATTAGAATCCACAGGTTATAATCCATATATCCAGGCTATAATATATTGTTTTGTAATGGTCCACAAGCAGCCAAGCAGGCCATTGGCGCCAGGCGGTCCTTTGCAAAGGGGGGTCCCTGGTCGGCTTTCTAACAGGGGGTCCGCGGGCCCAACGCTTCGCTCCGCAGAGCAGTGGGAACACGATAATCAACTCTTACAAAATCAATCAATAAAACTGCCCGATTACATAAAGTTCACGACGCGATCCAGTTGAGTCAGAGACAAGTGAAGTGGTCCCTGGAAGGGGGTCCGTCCTCTCATTACCCTGCCTGGTCTCCAGCCAACACTTCTCACGGACCACCACCAAAACTCCCACGCTCCCCCACCACGCTCCTCCCAAAAAGAAAGAGATCAACTAGTGTCGTTACTAACGAGCAAAGACGCAGAGGAGCTGTTTAGCAGGGCAGTGCAGAGGATTTTTTTAGGGGCAGGGGGAGACATTTTTCCAACATGTCCTAGAATGTGAAAATAGCAGATCTACAAGCTCGACTTTGATTGATTGATTGAAGACTTTATTAGAAGTTTGCATAGGAAAAGGTACAGTTTCATGACGGTACAGTTCACTGGTACAAGGTCTACTAAAAGGAGATCCATGAAAAGACTAAGCTTATTTCCACTGGAAACCATTGAAGTATCTCATATAAAATTGAATGACAAGCTCTCAATGTGTCACAGTCTCAGAGCGATGTGTTGAGCTTGTAGAGCTTGTAGATCTGCTATTTTCACATTCTAGGACATGTTAGAAAAAAGACTCATGCCCCCTTTTATGTCTATTTGTGTGTGTGCACCTGTACAGAGCAAAAGACAACCAGCAGACACACAGAGACAGAGAGAAAGCGCCCCCAAGTGGGGGCTCACAGAAATACTCACAGAAATACTGCAATATAGTATGTGAGTTTTTTGGTCAGATATAGCCAATAAAAATATTTTTCTCTGCATTTTTCTAAACAGAAAATTCTAAAAATAAATCCTATTACATAATTACATTAGTACACTTATCTGATAATGCCTGAAGCCATAAAGACACATCTCAAGTGAGTTATCCACTTGAAAACAGATCATTCACAAAAAGGTCAATAACTCCAATTATTTTGAATTTCCACCTGGATTTTGAAAAAACAAGGGGTTTGAAATGGCCAAAACTCTAGATTGCTACATCGTACATACAAAAAAATATTTTTTGGAGAGACTAGAGGATGTCCTCTTTTAATCCATGCACTGTATGACATTTTCGTGCAAACAGGGAATTTAGGAAAAATGTCTAAATATGAAGAAAATGCTTAAACAAAATGGCAGGGGAGCCTACAGTGAATGTTAAAATGGCGGTCAATGTGTTAAAATACAGGTGCGTAGACCCACCCCATATATGCACAGTTCACACAGGTGGCCAATTTATTCCTTGAATTCATGAAGATTTTTTAGTTTTTGTTGCATTTCTAAGCCAATAATTTGATGACCGGGTCATCAAACAGATTTATCTATCTGTGAACTTCCCATGCAAACTGATGATATTTCTAATGTGATTAATCCGTTCTCAAATCCTCTATTAACGGCTAGGTGTGATGTCATGCTCATTTCAGCACAGCTGGAGAGCCTATTTCAACCAATTGCTTGGTCAGAAGAACTACCTGTAGTATAATATAAATATTTCACTCCACTTATATATTTTTTCTTATTTTTGGGAAACTCCTCTAAGTACCACCAGAGGGGTGCCCATGTACCACCAGTGGTACATGTACCACAGTTTGAGAACCACTGATGTAAGGGATAATGTCTGTGATGGGTTAAAACCATTTTAATAACTATTATATTTAAAACACCAACTTCAGTTTTAAAAATGTCAAGGTTATTTTGTTTTGATCTAATAACTAATCCACGTGATGAGATGTCTCCACTCCAGGTCTGTACAAAGATGTTGACCAGAGAAATGATATCTCAATAAATGTCAGACTGCCCAGGACATTGGATAACGCCAAGATATATCTGGCATTTGTCCTTCTTGCTACTGGGCCCAACGACACGAAAACATCTGATATCCATTGTTATGTTATAATTGTCCAATCAGAATGTGACTAATGCCTTCTGTAACTCCATATATCTGTGAAATTATGTTTTGTATAGGCAGAAGGCACTATGGGTGAATTGCTGTACTGTACGTTGAACTCTGTACTATTCTTTCAATACAACTAACAGAAAAACGAACGTACACTGGTGTGTGGCCTCCTTTATTGTGTGGGAGTAATCTTTAATCATTATGGGATATTCTTTGACTCTGACTGACTGTGGTTTTACTCTTCTGGGAAAGGATAACTTTCTAAAGGAATGAATACATGGGAATTAATCAAAAACCCATCAGTCTGGCTGAGCGGCCGTTATGGAGAAATAAAATCCCGACAGGCTGATAACCCCCGAGGCGAAGCCCAGGGTTTTATCTCTCGATAACGACCGCTGGGCGTCCCCCAGCGCAACACGTTCACCTCGGAAAACACAAGGAAGTTGATCAAATAGAATTAATTTCTCGCTTCAAATATTTTTTTGTTTAGTTGTAAATGCCACTGTGTGTTTCTTTACATGGCTGTCATGCTGGATACGGCATAACATTCACGCAGCAAAGCAGGTGCTCTGTGCCGTTGATTAGGCATCGGTCTGTTATAGAGCGGAACGGTCATTATACAGAAATAATTCCCAGCTGATTTCAGCGATTGACCAATCAGAACCAAGCATTCAACCAAACTGTGTAATAAATTGGATTATTCCACTGCACCACTGTTTTGGTTAGGATTAAATAAATCTGTTTGTTTTAGTTTTTTTTTTCTTTCAAGACTTGGTATGACCAACTCTCTTGGCTGGGGTGGTTTTATCTTGCTGTACAATAATGAGTGCTGTCAAGCCACTCTCTGTGCTCTTTTGTCTTCCTGCCAGGTGAAGACCAAGCCATATACATTTGCATGCCTATGGGAGCGCTCCCCGCAAATGGAATGGATGCGTACAGGCGTGCTCCCCACCAAAGGGTTGACAGGTTGTCTGAGCTACTGTAATGGTTATGTAAATCTGTCCCAGCGCGAGGGCGCTCTGCTGGGGGCTCGAGCAGGGGCGTTGAATTTTGTGCACGCCACCGGGTGCAGGACCCAAATCGACACATCTCTCTCCCTCCCTCGCTTGCTCCCTCTATCTCTCTCTCCTGTTGACTGTCACTGTGCCTTCACTCCCTCGCGTCGCTATTCGTGCATCATGGATTGCTAAATGAAAGAAAGAAAATGTCAAGCTAGTAGTTGCAGGCTTTTATGGCAAGTTCCCCAGGTTCTATATTCCCCACTTACCCCCACAAAAAAGGTTTTATATTCCCCAGTCAACAAAAAAAGGTTCTATGTTCCCCGCTCATCCAAAAATGCTGGAAACATTAATATCTAATTATTAATAATAACTCTAAACACACACAATGGAACATAATGGGGAGAAATTACGAATACTAGTGGGGAGGGGAGCTAGGGACACCTGGGCACCATATTTGTGTTATGACTGGGCATCTGGACGAGTGGGCACCTGGACATCTGGGCACTAGGTAGGGACTTGTGGGCATTTGGACGAGTGGGCACCTGGACAAGTATACACTTAGGGGTGGAGACATCTGGGCACTAGGGGTACCTGGACAACTGGACGAGTGGGCACCTAAATTAATAATAGTCTTAAATATTATTAGCCTATTATTTTTGGCACAGTGGCACAAATCACGAACTATTGAATGAAAACAGAACAACTGCAAAGCAGGCTTTGTGTAGCAGAAGTACCAGGGGTGAACGAGCCCCTGGGTGTAAATATCTTTAAACACATTTTACACGTACATGCACACACTTTAGTGCTGTGTGTGCACCTTATGATCACAGCATCAAGAGTCTGCGTATGACACGCGCACGCACCTGTCTTTCAAATCTACACGCTCATGTGCATGCGGAGCAACGCAATTTAATGGGAAATAAGGCATTGAAGGAGCCCCATACCATGTTTGTGTGCGTGCGTGCGTGCGTGCGTGCGTGCGTTTGTGTGTGTGTGTGTGTGTGTGTGCGTGCGTGCGCGTGCGTGCTGCGTGCAGTTTATTTGGCCCTCGTCATTTTGAGTTGGCAGACTGTCAGCTACCAGAGACAGGTGTCTTCTGAACACACACACACACACACACACACACACACACACACACACACACACACACACACACACACACACACACACACACACACACACACACACACACACACACACACAATCTTAGAACCCTGTGGACTGCCCCGGCAACCTTCCAGCAAGTTGATTGGATCGAACACAAAGCCAGCGTGGTGTGTGTGTGCGTGCGCTGCGTGCGTGTGTGTGTGTGTGTTCATGCACCCTTTTCAGTTTTTCTGTTCCTGTAACCTCCCCCTGGCAGCTGTGACATCACCATGTGACATCATGACAATGTGCTGACATGTTGGCATTATGTCAACATGTGGGAGAGAATGGGAGAGAATGAAAATTAGATGTTTTGTTTTACCAGACTGAAAGACTGTTTTCTCAATGTCTGGTCCGGGGTCTGCAATGGTCCAAATGGACCCTTACGGGGTCTGTAATTTTAAGAATGTACAAAATAGAACCAAATGGAGCTTTACGGGTCTGTGGCCTAATGGATTGCATTTTTATTTCGGTTTTCTAAGCGAGTTGCGAACTCAAAGCGCTTTACAATTGTCTGTTCATTCATACAGGAAGTGAAGCGGCGAACATTCGACGCCAACGTCCTCACTTCCCACATTCACACACCAATGGCAAGCTCTGAACCGCCGACCCACAGATCATTGGCCAACCCGCATGCACGTGCTGGGCCCCTGATTCAGCCCAGGAAAAAGAGTTGGAGAGGCCCTCATTGCGCGCTATAGAGAGAGATCTCTCTCTATAGCGCTCCTGCTACTCAAAGATTTGCCATTTCAGATCATGACAAGTGACAAGCCAGTGGGCCAATTACATGAGTTATATTTTGTCGTTGTCGGGTGGAAACATTGATATCCAAAACCGTTTGTTTTGTATTTATCATTTAAAAACAGCCGATCTACAAGCACACAACGCCTCGCGGTGCGTGGCGTTGTGTGCTTGTAGATCTGCTGTTTTCACTACTTGTGTGCGACGGCCTTGTATGATGAAGCAGGGCTTTGCTTTGCGAAATAATTTATCAATTTGAAACTTGGAGATACGAGGTTTCTGCCCGACAGTGACGATTTACTTTGTTGGCCGCCGGGAGTTGTCCCGCTTTTCCCAATGGCCAGCACGTCCCTGCCAACCCGAATCAAACTCCTGAATCAGACTCTGACTGAGAACAACATTTGCCAGGCGCAAACCTCCTGAGCCACAGTGGCCTAATACATGTCAAACTGCAAGGGGTCCTGGTTGAGAGTCATTTGGTATACTGGAACCCTGTACACTGCAAAATCCTCAAATGGACCCGTAAGGGTCATTTAAGGATGTGTGTGTGTGTGTGTGTGTGTGTGTGTGTGTGTGTGTGTGTGTGTGTGTGTGCGCGTGCGTGTGCGTGTGCGTGTGCGTGTGCGTGTGTGTGTGTGTGTGTGTGTGTGTTTTTGCATCCTCAGAGATGCTGATGCTGGTGTTTATAATTAACTGGATGCGCTCATTTGGCATCCCTTATCCCCTGTCTCTATCCCTCCTCTTTCTCACACTCTTCCTCTCATTTCCCGGAGAGGAGAGGAGAGGAGAAAGTGAGAAGAGTTTTATCTTATCAGGATTAACCACTTAACAGATTATTATAATATATTATTATATCTCGCGATGGAGTGGTGTCTGGGCTGACGACAAACTCTGGACAGGCTCACTTTTTAATGTTTTTTTCACAAATGAACACCCTACTTTGTCGTACAACAGCGTCATGCAAAAGTGTTATATTGAACCAATGAAAAGTATTGACGAGAAAAGAAAAGCATTTATATAGCGTGCCATACAAGGCACCTAACAGAAGCAATTAGGGGTTCAGAGTCTTGCTCAGGGACACCTTGGCACTAACTCTGGGGGAGCCCGGGATTGAACTGGGACCCATCTTGCCGCTCTACTGGCCACTCTCTACCCCCGAGCCACTGCAGACTAAATAATGATTACATTGAATCCGTTGGAAAACATATAGGTTTAGGACATACAGTACGAGGACACACGAGGACACCCGACGCCGACAATGTACACATCTCAGCTGCCAAGTTTCTCACCCTAACGTATACCAAACCTGGCAGAGCACCAGCCCTCATCCACCTTCACTGGCTCCTCGTCCAGTCACATATCTCCTACCAAATCCTCCTCCTCACCCACAAATCCATCCGTCAGTCTTACCCTTGAGAACAGGGGCGTCGTTTGGGTCTTCAGGGGATGGCAATTGTCAACCCATATGGGCTGTATTTTGATTGTCTTAAGTACCAGCTCTTAACACCCACGGAGCCAGTAACGGGATAAGGCCACTGGAGGTCGCTGTGCCAAAAATCAGTTATCCCGTTGAGGAACGACATAAAGGGTTAACTGTGCAGCGTGCAGCTGCGCGCGTGCTATGTGCCCTGTGAAAGACCCTGGTCCATACGCCATACCGTGGCTCGCACAGAAACAAAATGGAGGATCTAGGCTGCATACACTTCCATTCTATGCTGAAACATAAAAACAGCTTTATCTATGAATAAGGTGCAAAGAACGCCAGGGAAGCAGAGATCTGCCTGTTTTCACGGCGACACTTTACCGCGATGGTCGGCCCCGGTTTGGATTTTAGTTTCGCGAGCGTTTGTAAACAAATGGATTATTTTCCTCAATCGTCAGTGGACACTCACGTGCACAGTACACGCACAAAGCTTCCGAGGCTCTTCAAAATAAAGCGTAAGTGAACGAAGGCGGCAGCAACAGCTAGAAATGTTAGAAACCTTTGCTTCCGTAGTGTTAAGCTTTAACATAAAGGCCTGTCCATACTGTCTCCGATCACCGAATTTTTCGCCGGAGAGTTCCGACTTTCCGACGTGCAGTTTTCCGAACTCTAATTCGGGGCAATGCTTTTCAGAAGATATGAGTGACGTCATTTTGTAGTTGAACCGGACCTTTCCAACAAAAGGTTTTGTGGTCGGAGAGACGGAGACAGTATGGACAGGCCTTTAAGTTAAGGCAGAGCGGGTACCTAAGACAATCAAAATACAGCCCATATATAGTGTTCACATTTAACCTCAAATTATGTTATTTTATTGACTCCAACTCTGAATTTATTTGCACATTAATCTGATTTCAACGCAATCAATGCCCGTCCATCTACATCTGACACGTGTTGTGATGTATAAGCCTTTTATTGTATGCAACCATTAATTTATTAACCACTTTAAACGTGGCATCTTTTGGGAATGTCATTGGGTGAACATTTTCTGTTTTCGCTCCCAAACAAATTGTGAAAATAGTTGATCTACAAGCTCTCAACGGGTCGCTTGGTGATGCATTGAGAGCTTGTAGATCAACTATTTTTAAAGTTAAAACTAACAAACTGTTTTGTGTTTTCAGGGTGTCTGTGGGAAGCAGCCCGATTGAAGAGATATGTGTTTAATTTGAATGTATAGCACATGTTCACATGTGTTTATCTATATGGGCCACAAGGCTCAGGAAGCGTTGGTTCCCAAGGCTATGTACTTACAAGATATCGTCACTGTCGGGCAGAAACCTCGTATCTCCAGGTCAAATTTGTACTTTTTTCGCCAAGCAAAGCCCTGCTTCATCATACAAGGCTGTCGCACAAATGTAGTGAAAACAGCCGATCTACAAGCACACAACGCCTCGCAGCGCGAGGCGTTGTGTGTTGTGTGTTGTGTGTTGTGTGTTGGTTCATTTTTTAAATGATAAATACAAAACGAACGGTCTTGGACAAACGAGGTTTCCACCCGACAACGACGATATGTTGGATCTTCCTCCAAGAGCCGTCGCAGACTGCGTCCGCGTCTGAAGACGGGTCTTATGACCCGTCTCATGACGCGTCAGTGCTTAAATAGCGGTCAAGACGCAGCTTTGCGTCCAGGACGGAGCTCCCGCGGCTCAAGACGCGATTCTCGGTTTCAATCACTTCAATCACGTCTTTGCGTCTTCTAGACGCGAAACCGCGGCTCAAGACGCGATTCTCGGTTTCAATCACGTCTTTTAACCTCAAAGACGCGGCTTGGACGCTACAATCGAGGCTTGGAATCGCGTCTGGCTGGAACTCGGTGTGGCCGTAAAGGAGACATGTAACCCGCAAAGTCTGCTGTGTGCTGTCCTTGTATCTATTAGATACATTTTACTATTATTTATTGTCAATGGAACATGCTATATTCTACCATATTGTCGGCATTATAGTGTGTCATAACGTTTTTAGTGCGAAAATATATCTTTTCGTTTCTTTTTTTTTTTTAGCATTTAAAAAAAAAAGGCAGGTTATATCTGCCTGGATTCATGGCACAGAGCAGAACGTTTAGCTCAGTCGCTAGAGCGGCCGCCCCGTTGACCGGAGGTTGCGGTTCGATCCCCGCCTCAGTCACTCTTTATTTCTAAGCACTGTGAAACATGTTTTCTTGCGGCTCCAGACGCGAATCTCGTTTCAATCACGTCTTTGAGCCAAAAGACAGGGCTTGGACCGCGTCTTTGAGCCCAAAGACGGGGCTTGGACACTACGATCGCGTCTTTGGGGGCTTGGACCGCGTCTTTGAGCCCAAAGACGGGGCTTGGACACTACAATCGCGTCTTTGATCCCAAAGACGTGGCTTGGAGGCTACCGCGTCTGGCTGGAACTCGGAGCGGAGTCAAGTTCATTGAAAATAACGGGCCGTATGTTTTGACGCGGCGCCTCCGTGCGGCCGATGTGTCTAGTGTGTGTTCCCCTTCAGACGTCTGCTGTCTGCTCTCCGTGAAAAAAAAAAAAAAAGGGTGTCTATTGTATGTATTTTTTGATGGAGAATTCAAATATTACCTTCTTTTTTGCATAGGACAACTCTAACCTGCATCAATTGGTATTTTATAATTGCCAATTGTACCCTATCCATCTAAAAAACAAATTGGATGTCTATTGTAGGTATTTTTTGATGGAGAATTCAAATATGACCTTCTTTTTTGCATAGGACAACTCTAACCTGCATCAATTGGTATTTTATAATTGTCAATTGTACCCTATCCATCTAAAAAAACAAATTGGATCTCTATTGTATGTATTTTTTGATGGAAAATTCAAATATTACCTTCTTTTTTAGATAGGACAACTCTAACCTGCATCAATTGGTATTTTATAATTGCCAATAGTACCCTATCAATCTAAAAAAAACAAATTGGATCTCTATTGTATGTATTTTTTGATGGAAAATTAAAATATTACCTTCTTTTTTTAGATAGGACAACTCTAACCTGCATCAATTGGTGCATCAACCTTCTATCTATCTATCTATCTATCTATCTATCTATCTATCTATCTATCTATCTATCTATCTATCTATCTATCTATTTATACTTCACCTTTAGTCAAGAAGAGAGTTCAGCCTCAGGAACTTGCACACCTGGAACTGTGTCATGACTGTGTCATGGAGCTAAGCAGAACTATGTTAAATACTCACAATGAGTCTGATGGACCAATCAGAGTGGTGGTGGGGGGAGGGATCAACAATAGACAGAAACTGGATAATGCTTTGTTAACTGTCCCACCTAAGTCCCTGCTAGTCTGAACAAATCACCTTCCCTCTCATAACACTACTACTACTACTACTACTACTACTACTACTACTACTACTACTACATTTATATAAAGCTGCTCTTGCATTTGAATTCAAGTCTGACACAAGTTAAGGTTAACTTAGGTAGTAGTTCATTTTGCTGGCTTTTGTGTGTGAGTGTGTAGGCCCACAAATTATTATAATTGTCTGTCATTAATTCATATGCTGCCATTTAACAATACCTTCGTACTCTTTAACTGCCATTCGTCTCCATAGACTTCCATGTAATTCATAGTGCACGGATCATGCACACCCATGCCTAGATAATGCACCACGTGTGTCCACATTGCTCACAGCTTTCAAACAAAAAAATCCGAATGGAAATCCGTTCAGGCATTCATGAGATAGCAGCCATTATGTTTTACACTGTTGTGAGCTTGGAGGTCTGCTACCTGAGTTGTATGGGGGTTGTATGGGGGTTAAACAAGCAATTTCGCGATCGCTATCATGCCTACTAACGTTTTTGGGGTCCCAAAACATTTTTTGAAAAAAAAAATGTTTTGAAAAAAAATTTGTTTTTTTTTTTCAAAATGGCGGAAATTCTCGGGTTCCTCGGGCGTGGCAGGGAGGGACATCGCGAAATTCTCGGGTTCCTCGGGTTTGGCAGGGTATGAGTTAAGTGACTCAAAGGGAGACGTCTAATGGGTGTTTATTATTTTAATATTAACTGTGGGAAGATTATATATATTTTATTTTGCACTTACAGTGTTGTGATATTATTCCTGAAGGAAGAGGGGTATTTTCACAGCCCAGGCTTTGAACCTAAATGCTGTTTACATGCTCTATAAATATTTATTTCTATATAAAACTCAGTTGTGTGGAGTTATTGTGTGCCTTTTCTTGTAGCTAAAGAGTCCATTTGTTCACTAGACATTAAGTCAAGGTTACTATTTTGAGTTGAAGCCAAGTGTTTTATTACTTTGTGGTTTAACATTATTTAAAAGGCAAATTCATTGTTATGGTTACTTTAGAAGACTGCTTTTGCATTCATGAGTTAAAAAGAGAGCCAAGCTAATTCAAAGAGTTAAGTTAAAGGAACACAAAACGTGACTTAACTCACAGCTGCCATTGGACAGACAGTTATAACATACTCTTATCTTTCACAGAACAGACAATTATCATTCATTTTATCTATTTGAGACATGTAGCTGCTCTAGGGGAAATAGAGCATTAATTTGGGATCAGCCTATTCAATTGATAATGACCAATGGGTGCCAGTTTCTAAGTAGTTAAGCATATTACCATAACAATATATGTGGCCTAGACATGGATATTGCCCACTCAACTCGTAATCTACAGAAATGTCCACCACATCACACAGTATAAAACCTAGTAGAGAAATCTGCCTTCTCCTGTATTGTATTAGTGACATTCATTAATAAATAGTAAAATAACAGGACAGAGCAGAACAGGCCTCTGCTGTGTCTTTATTATGGGTGCATTCCAATGCAAATGGATACTCTGGAACAATCTGAAACAATGTATCTTTCCTGTGGCTGTTATAATGAACACAAACAGATCAGAACGTAATTTAACATTAACCAGTTACATTTATCATACAACAATGTAAGGGATGGATTCCTTTCTATTGTGTGAGTTACTTAACACACGGGTGACTAACCGGTCCTTTAGGCCGATTTTGAGATTTCAAAGTGCAATAACTCTCCCCATGAAGGTCTCAGAAATGTCCCCTTCCATGACTTTTCCTAAATACTCAAGATATATGTTCTCGTTTTTTTTCCCCTTCTGAAACGTTTCCTAATTATGAAATAAAATACAATTATACCACTCTGACGGCTATTATCGGCAGAAAGGACCGTTCTCCCCTTTTTCTCCCCCTCCCAGAAGAAGCAGAAGAGACTTCACACCTCCAGCCCACCCGGAGTGCGCCTTTGTTGCTTCTAATGGATCATTTACATTTCACTGTCAGCAAAGATAACATGACTAAATGTTGACTAATGTTTTATTTTATAACCCTCTAACCCTATACCTGAAAATAATCATGATAGCCTAATATCAATGTATCAATTGTATTGTTATCGCACGTTATCGCCGTACGGGTCCATTTGGTTTACTCCAAAGGTTCAGAGATTGTTGACAAAATGTTACATAATGTCCATCATATTGAAGCGGTTTGTTTCTCAACTCAAGTGAAAAAATGCACGCAGCACAAACCAGGCGTCGTCAGCGCAACAAGACTACAGAGAAAGTGAATAAAAGCCATTTCTACCTTTAAAGTTTTCGGGGTCCAAGAAGAGTATGAACTTGTGTCTAAAATATCCAACGTACTGTATGTTCGTATATGCCTGCCTTGTATGATTGATTTAGGCTATTTTATTAGCAGTTTGGGACGAGAAGGAGTGGGCACCCGACCCCCAGCTGTAGCCTATCATTATCACGCATAATTTATCTCCGTCCCGCGATGATGTAACGTTATAGGCCTACACTCTCTCTCTTCTCTCTCTCTCTCTCTCTCTCTCTCTCTTTCAAAAAAGGTGAACTGTAAAAACTATTGTGTAGCGACATTATTATTATTATTACCATTTGTTAACTTCAAATAGATGTTTCAATCGATTGATGTCATGGGATTACATTCTTTAGAGAAAGCCTGCATTCTTTACTGGCGTAATTCTTTCGCTTCGTATGGCGTTGTGAGCTTGTAGAAGATTGGCTATTTGTGTAACAAAATACCCTATATTGTCAATGAACAAAACTAAGCCAAATGGAACCATACAGGTCCATTTGGTTTCATTTTACGCTCTCTCTTTCTCCCACATGAAAGGAACCTGCCTCTCTCTCCACGTCTTTTTTTTTTTTTTTATACTTTTTTATACCACGTCCACGATCGAACCATGCATGCGTTCGTTCCTATATACAGCGCAAGGCATATCTCTCTCTCTCTCTCAGTCATGCATGCATGCGTGCGTGATGTCGGGACATCACATAACCTTGCCTTTCACCGCATAATCAATAGCACGGTGCGCCCCGCTGTGTTGGCCTTGAATCTCCCAAATCGTAAATAAAACAAAGCCATAAAAGATATGTTTCTGGATAAACAAACGTGTCTATAACCACTCAAACTGCATGGCGCACTGTGCGTTAAGACGCTGATCATTGATTTATTCCTGCATGCAAAACCGAACTGTTTTAAAATGACTTTCAAAACTCAACAATCAGCTATAACTCGGCGCGGATGCTGGGCTGCGCTGCGAAGCGATACGAAATTAAACCAGTGACATTAAAAGTAAGATCATGCTACAAACTTAGTGTCATTTTCCCAAGCCTGTTTTGTTTCCTGCTAAACCATGAAGTTAACATTGAAAGCGAGAGTAGGCTATTTGAGAGGTCAATTGAAATGCTAATTCAAATTCGGAAGACAATAGAACCCCCGCTGGCAGCAGGGGGAGGAAGTGTTGCGCTCCTGGGCCAAAAGGGAGAGAATCTAACGGTCAAAATGAACGATAAATGCAGGCGTAGTGGTAGTTTTTTATTTTCAGTCACCCAAGTGTTAAATGCTGATCAATATGTGAATCTGGCTCTTATCAGGTGGGTGTTTTCTCTCCCTGTCCTGTGCTGTCCTCAGTTAAACCAAGACAGTGCTGTTGTCACCAATGTGGAAAAAGCTTCAGCTCAATTTATTATCTCAAAGTAGACCAGAAAATACACACAGGAGAGAAACCATACGGCTGTGTCCAATGTGGAGAAAAGTTCAGTTTAATGGCTGCTCCGAAAGTGCACCAGAGATTTCACACCGAAGAAAAGCCTTACTGCTGTGAACACTGTGGCAAACGTTTCACTGTAAAATCTAGCCTCGTACAACACAAGAAGATTCACACTGGAGAGAGACCTTACTGCTGTCACCAATGTGGGAAAAGGTTCACTCTGAAGACGGCTCTGAAAAGACACCTGAAAATCCACACTGGTGAGAAGCCATATACTGCTGTGTCCAGTGTGCGAAAATGTTCAGTGATATGCATCATCTTCGGTGTGAAATCTCTGGTGCACTTTCGGACTATCTTTTCACCACATTGGACACAGCCGTATGGTTTCTCTCCTGTGTGAATTCGTTCATGTATTTTGAGATAAGACAATCGAATAAAGCTTTTCCCACACTGGTCACAGCAATAGGGCTTCTCTCTAGTGTGAATTCTCTGGTGTTCTTTTAAAATCCCCTTTTGAACAAATCTTTTCCCACACTGGTCACAACAATAAGGTTTCTCTCCAGTATGTGAACGCTTGTGATCTTTTAGCAAAATACTTCCCACATTGTTCACAGCTGAATGGCTTCTCTCCTGTGTGTATTTTCTGGTCTACTTTGAGATAATAAATTGAGCTGAAGCTTTTTCCACATTGGTGACAACAGCACTGTCTTGGTTTAACTGAGGACAGCACAGGACAGGGAGAGAAAACACCCACCTGATAAGAGCCAGATTCACATATTGATCAGCATTTAAGTAACTCACACAATAGAAAGGAATCCATCCCTTACATTGTTGTATGATAAATGTAACTGGTTAATGTTAAATTATGTTCTGATCTGTTTGTGTTCATTATAACAGCCACAGGAAAGATACATTGTTTCAGATTGTTCCAGAGTATCCATTTGCATTGGAATGCACCCATAATAAAGACACAGCAGAGGCCTGTTCTGCTCTGTCCTGTTATTTTACTATTTATTAATGAATGTCACTAATACAATACAGGAGAAGGCAGATTTCTCTACTAGGTTTTATACTGTGTGATGTGGTGGACATTTCTGTAGATTACGAGTTGAGTGGGCAATATCCATGTCTAGGCCACATATATTGTTATGGTAATATGCTTAACTACTTAGAAACTGGCACCCATTGGTCATTATCAATTGAATAGGCTGATCCCAAATTAATGCTCTATTTCCCCTAGAGCAGCTACATGTCTCAAATAGATAAAATGAATGATAATTGTCTGTTCTGTGAAAGATAAGAGTATGTTATAACTGTCTGTCCAATGGCAGCTGTGAGTTAGGGTTAGTTAGTCACGTTTTGTGTTCCTTTAACTTAACTCTTTGAATTAGCTTGGCTCTCTTTTTAACTCATGAATGCAAAAGCAGTCTTCTAAAGTAACCATAACAATGAATTTGCCTTTTAAATAATGTTAAACCACAAAGTAATAAAACACTTGGCTTCAACTCAAAATAGTAACCTTGACTTAATGTCTAGTGAACAAATGGACTCTTAAGCTACAAGAAAAGGCACACAATAACTCCACACAACTGAGTTTTATATAGAAATAAATATTTATAGAGCATGTAAACAGCATTTAGGTTCAAAGCCTGGGCTGTGAAAATACCCCTCTTCCTTCAGGAATAATATCACAACACTGTAAGTGCAAAATAAAATATATATAATCTTCCCACAGTTAATATTAAAATAATAAACACCCATTAGACGTCTCCCTTTGAGTCACTTAATGACAGACAATTATAATAATTTGTGGGCCTACACACTCACACACAAAAGCCAGCAAAATGAACTACTACCTAAGTTAACCTTAACTTGTGTCAGACTTGAATTCAAATGCAAGAGCAGCTTTATATAAATGTAGTAGTAGTAGTAGTAGTAGTAGTAGTAGTAGTAGTAGTAGTAGTAGTAGTGTTATGAGAGGGAAGGTGATTTGTTCAGACTAGCAGGGACTTAGGTGGGACAGTTAACAAAGCATTATCCAGTTTCTGTCTATTGTTGATCCCTCCCCCCACCACCACTCTGATTGGTCCATCAGACTCATTGTGAGTATTTAACATAGTTCTGCTTAGCTCCATGACACAGTCATGACACAGTTCCAGGTGTGCAAGTTCCTGAGGCTGAACTCTCTTCTTGACTAAAGGTGAAGTATAAATAGATAGATAGATAGATAGATAGATAGATAGATAGATAGATAGATAGATAGATAGATAGAAGGTTGATGCACCAATTGATGCAGGTTAGAGTTGTCCTATGCAAAAAAGAAGGTCATATTTGAATTCTCCATCAAAAAATACCTACAATAGACATCCAATTTGTTTTTTAGATGGATAGGGTACAATTGGCAATTATAAAATACCAATTGATGCAGGTTAGAGTTGTCCTATGCAAAAAAGAAGGTAATATTTGAATTCTCCATCAAAAAATACATACAATAGACACCCTTTTTTTTTTTTTTTCACGGAGAGCAGACAGCAGACGTCTGAAGGGGAACACACACTAGACACATCGGCCGCACGGAGGCGCCGCGTCAAAACATACGGCCCTGTTATTTTCAATGAACTTGACTCCGCTCCGAGTTCCAGCCAGACGCGGTAGCCTCCAAGCCACGTCTTTGGGATCAAAGACGCGATTGTAGTGTCCAAGCCCCGTCTTTGGGCTCAAAGACGCGGTCCAAGCCCCCAAAGACGCGATTGTAGTGTCCAAGCCCCGTCTTTGGGCTCAAAGACGCGGTCCAAGCCCTGTCTTTTGGCTCAAAGACGTGATTGAAACGAGATTCGCGTCTGGAGCCGCAAGAAAACGTGTTTCACAGTGCTTAGAAATAAAGAGTGACTGAGGCGGGGATCGAACCGGCAACCTCCGGTCAACGGGGCGGCCGCTCTAGCGACTGAGCTAAACGTTCTGCTCTGTGCCATGAATCCAGGCAGATATAACCTGCCTTTTTTTTTTAAATGCTAAAAAAAAGAAACGAAAAGATATATTTTCGCACTAAAAACGTTATGACACACTATAATGCCGACAATATGGTAGAATATAGCATGTTCCATTGACAATAAATAATAGTAAAATGTATCTAATAGATACAAGGACAGCACACAGCAGACTTTGCGGGTTACATGTCTCCTTTACGGCCACACCGAGTTCCAGCCAGACGCGATTCCAAGCCTCGTCTTTGGGATCAAAGACGCGATTGTAGTGTCCAAGCCGCGTCTTTGAGGTTAAAAGACGTGATTGAAACCGAGAATCGCGTCTTGAGCCGCGGTTTCGCGTCTAGAAGACGCAAAGACGTGATTGAAGTGATTGAAACCGAGAATCGCGTCTTGAGCCGCGGGAGCTCCGTCCTGGACGCAAAGCTGCGTCTTGACCGCTATTTAAGCACGGACGCGGCATCAGACGGGTCATAAGACGCGTCTTCAGACGTGGACGCAGAGAGTCAGCGGCTGTCTCTCGATTTGAACCACTTTAACCATTATTTTATGCTTTAGCTATTGAAAAATAGCAGATATACAAGCTCACAGTGCAGCACCGAGTGCTTGTAGATCTGATATTTTTGAAAAATCGTGATCATTTTGTGCAAGTCTTTGGATATTTTTGACCCGATTCTATAAAAGTCTTCTAAATCCTTCTCAATCAGTGGTTTTCAAACTTTTTCATGTCAAGGACCCCCAAAATTACATGTATTTGGCCGCGGACCCCCATCTCAAAATATGCTGTTCCAGGGACTACCCAGAAGCAAATATTTGAGTTACAAATAACTCTTTTAAAAATATATATTCAAAGACTTGCACATTTCTTTTTTTTTCTTTTTTCTTCAAAAATAGCAGATCTACAAGCTGTGAGCATGTAGATCTGCTATTTTTCAATAGTTAAAGCCTTAAATAATTCTAGGCATAAATGGGTTATCCACTTTCAACCAGGCTTCCCCCATTCTGGGCATGTTTGACACCATGAAAATAAAGACAAGCTACATGTTGCATGACATGACTTGTATTTGAGGCTCACAGATACTGTAGGTGAGCCCCAAATTATGCAGAGACATTGTCTTGTTAATGACAATGATGATACTCTGGCTGTTCCTTCCAGTGAGTGTCTACATCAATAGGCTGTGGAAGAAGCACATGAACTCATTAATACACAACAAATGGCAAATATTTACTCACTCAATGATTCATCAGTTGCTATTGCTATTATTCATACTATAATAGGTTTTACCATTGCTCATAGTATTAGAAATTGTTGTTTTATTATTTCTCTTGTTCGTTTCTAAGGTTTCACAGATCTGAGGCGATGCAACGCATTGTGAGCTTGTAGATCTGCTATTTTCAAAACATTTTCATACATTTGAAAACTTGTGAAATGGGACATGCTGCATAATGAGTACTTTCTACTTCTGGTACTTTAAGTACATTTTTATACCAATGTTTACATACTACTCAAGTAAATTTGAGTTCCGGACTTATACTTGTAACAGAGTGTTTCTTACATTACAGTAGGCAATTGAAATTACTTTTCCACCACTGCAAGGGAGGATGGAGCGGGAGATCAGCTGGAGAATCAGAGCAGCATGAGCAGTATATTGCAGTCACTGTACCGCACTGTTGTGATGAGAAGAGAGCTGAGCCAGAAGGAAACGCTCTCTCTATACCGGTCAGTCTCCGTTCACACTCTCATCTATAGTCATGAAGTGTGGGTCAAGACCGAAAGAATAAGACCGCGGATACAAGCGGGCAAACGGCCAAAATGAGTTTTCTCAGAAGGGTGGCTGCATGCTGGCTGGTGTCTCTCTTGGGGATAGGGTGAGAAGTTCAGTCACTCGGGGTAGACTCTGAGTAGGACCTTAAGGTGGTTCGGGCATCTTTATGGATGCTTCCTGAGTGTCTCTCTATAGGGAGTTCCTCTGGGCACATCCCACTGGGAGGAGGCCCCGGGCAGACCAAGCCATCTCCATTATCCATGCTGGCTGTGGAAAGCCTGGGGATCCCCCAGCAGGAAAATGAGGAAATGTCTTGTGTTTTCTGGGAGAGCTCTCTGCTGTAACTGGTGCACCCCCGTGACCCGACTCTGGATGAGTGGCAAAAGATGGGTGGATGGAAGGTGTGCAAAATAATTCTTAAATGAGGGCTAGGTGTGCAGAACAGACCTGACCGACTAAAGCATGAAATATTGCCTCCTCTCCCGAAAGAAAATAACAAACAAACTTGCATCTAAAGAGATGCTTTGTTCATAATAGTCACTTGACCAAAAAAAACAAGCTAACAGCACATCACTTCTTCCGATGGGGTATAAATTAATAATTCAGCTGAACCAGCAGCCAAAAAGATGTTTATGGATTTTCTTTTCTTTTTTTTTTATTTTAAACTTTTTAAATGTAAAAGTCTGCGCTTTGCATTACAACTAAACATCCATTGATTAATCAATGATTTGTTTCAGCCAAAAAGTATACAGTATGGATTGGTGAAAAGATTGACTATATTCAGTAATCTCACATGCATATTAAACTTAAATGAATGCAGGTAACGATTCAGTTATTGATCGAATCGATACAGGAGGTATTATAAACACAATACACTGTATACTCTTAAAAGTATCGCATAAAACGCTAAAATCTCACAGATGTACAGCATATAATCCTACAGAAAACGGTGCTGTAGAATAGTCCTATATAATTGTAGAAGCTTATAGAATATTAATGAACCATCTATTCGAATGTGATGTCTTAGACATACAGTAGAAAGTAAGTGCACTATCAGTGTTTTTCAACTGAAAGCAAACCCTTCTACTGATCCTGCACCATTTATCTAAACCCCAGAATCTCTCCAGTGATAACAACTTGTATTTTTCCCAGGCAATGATTAATGGTTAAAGTCCCTGTGAGGCACTGAACTCGTTAACGTCACATTATCTGCTCGTTAAGTCTCAGATCAAAGGCAGTGGGCTAATAAAAATGTTCCTAGTACTGTAGGGCAGCTGGACAACTTCTATGCCTGCTTGGCTGCAAGGTCACATGCACACACGCACACACGTACGTACACACACACACACACACACACACACACACACACACACACACACACACACACACACACACACGCGCGCGCGCACGCGCGCGCCTGTACATATCCTTCATTAGCTAATGAACAGTACTTTCCACCTGCTTTTCTCTGCCTATAAAATAATGCACTGTGCTGTTAATGATTTCCTTATAATTTGGTGTTTTCCCCCATTTCTCTCTCTGAAGAGCAGCTATTATTGTAGCCTATAATGACATGAAATTAATTATTTCAGTGAGGAGACTCCATACTTGCCTGGGGACCACGTCAGGCATGTGCACACATGGACATCAAAGGGGGATTGAGCCCCCCCTGCAGCATCTTAAATTGCCCTCTCTGTGAAGAAATTCATGCCGCTACGCCACATCTCCAGTATTCACTTGATTATGCTTAGTTCAGTGTGGTATCAAGTACCGAAAATTGCCGACCTCCAAGCTCACAACGTGTGCATTCTCTGCACGTCCCTGAACCTCGTTGGACCCCTGCAAGGACCTGTTGGGGTCCCCAAAAAGCACAGTATGACCTGTTGTCTAACAGCTACTTCTTATTTTTTTTATGCGTAACACCTGCTCTGCTAACCTGACTCCTCCAGATGGTGGCAGCAGTGCGTACCGCCCTGCTTACCACCCTTGCTGGTAAAAGAAGGGCGGTACGCACTGCTGCCACCATCTGGCGGAGTCAGGTAACTGCTCTGCATGTAAAGTGCAAACTTCTTGTGTTTTGGCACCATAATGCATTTTAACTGGAAAGGAGCAATTCTGGGCAATTGCAAGTGTGGTTGCACTGGCACGAGTGGTGAAGAATCCACTGGGATATGAATTCCGTCTTACCATTTATATTAGATATTGTGATGTCAAGTGAAGCATGACCAATCCTGTCTGATTGGACATGATATCGTCCAAGATATCTGGCCTTACAGCCGAGATAACCTCGGTTGAAAGGTTAGAAAACAGGTTCACTTTAGTTGGCATAAAAGTCCTCGGATCCAGAACAATAGTGTGTTGCCTATAGCAACCACGCTAATAGAGGGCCAAACACTTTAAATAGACAACATTTAAAAGAAGTCGTGGGGTTTTGAATAAAGAACATTAACAGTAATGGACTGAGAAATGAAACATTATAGACTGTGTCTATGTCTGAATGCAGGTGCTCAAGTGGTTAAAATCTCAGTGCCAGCAATGCAGGCCGTGCCTGTCTCGTGTTACACTTACCTAAATGAAAATATGCATGAGAGAGACAGTGTGAGTTTTCATGTGTGCTAAAACTAAACGAAGATTAAAGAGCGTACCCGCCCCCTAGCAACGCCCCGTTTACAGGAAGGAACATAATGTAAATGACACGTATACGCGTGTAAACACACACCCCCTCTGAATCCAAACGCACAACTACATTTCCAAGTATATTAGTTAACATAAAGGAAGAGGATCGTTAAATGCTCGTCTGTATAGGCTAATCTGGGAGAGCTGCAAATCAATACAGAGTATAGATGAAACACTTCTATCCTGGAGGTCGTGGTCTCTTCCAGGATGACAATCAATGCCTCCCATCCACAGGGCATGAGGAGGGCTCACTGAATGCTTATTGAGTTTGAAAACAATGTGAAATTGTGATATTGTTCCACTATGGCCTTCGCAGTCACCAGATCTCGACCCAGTTTAAAGGACAACTGTTTTTTTTTAAGGGTTAAAATTTTAGATTGTAAATAGAGAAAAGAAAAGGTGAGTGTTAAAAATGTTTTCATATACTGCTTTCTATCATTTTAGCAATTTTAATGATTTGGGGTGGGGGGCAGGGCATGCGTAGAAGTAGCTAAATATGTCTTTACAGAATAAGCCCATTCTCAAGATGTACCGCAATCTTTCATGGGCAGATGTGACTTGCGGGGGCTAGTAGTGTTACTGTAAATGGTAATAAAGAAATTGCTGGCTTATTGTGTCTAAAAAGACATATTTAGCCACTTGCCCCCACCCACTGAAATCAAAATCACTAATAGCTAAAACGATAGAAAGAAGAAAATTAAAACATTTTAACACTCATCTTTTCTTTTCTCTAATTAAAATAAAAAATATGAACCCTTGTTGTAAAAAAAAAACCCTAGGGTGCCTCCGGTAGAAAACTCTTTTTGGAGAGGAGTGCCACTCGTGTCTTGAGCGGAGGCGTTTCTCTCATTGCATTGCTTTGGACAGGGCAGGAGTTTCATGGAGGCCATGGTCTCTGCGGCCCCTGAGTTTAATGATCTGCCCTGAGGCCACAGTGGCCTTGATGCCCTGCCCACTGTACCAGCTGATGTCAGCTCTTTCCTGACAATACAATTTAGTAGACACCAGTGTCTTTTGTTGAATTCCATTCTGTGTGTTCTCAGGACGTCTGCATGCTTTCTGTCCCAAATGCCTGTGGAGAAATGGATACCGATAATTTTGTTAAAGGTTTTTAAATCCAATAAGGGTCACATACTCCAACTAGAAAAGAAAATTTCGAAGAAATTTTAAGTGTGCCTGCAGCTCGCTACCTTGTATAGCAGTTGGTGTTAGCATTAGCATTTTGCATTAACATTAAAATCATTATTAGAATTTTTTACATCAGCATTTTTATCATTAGCTTTAACATTATTTTTTTTTGCAGTATCATATTTTTTCCCTTTAAACATTAGGCATTTGTTAGCATTAGCATTTGTTAACATTAGCATTTTTAGCATTACCATTAGCATTTTTAGCATTAGCATGTTGTTAGCATTTGCATGTGTTAGCATAGCATTAGCATGTTAGCATTAGCATATTTGTTAGCATTAGCATTTATTAGCCTTTGTTAGCATTAGCATTTGTTAGCATTAGCATTTGTTAGCATTATCATGTGTTAGCATTAGCATGTGTTAGCATTCGCATTAGCATTTGTTAACATTAGCATGTGTTAGCATTAGCATGTGTTAGCATTAGCATTTGTTAGCATTAGCAAGTGTTAGCATTAGCATTTGTTAGCATTAGCATTTGTTAGCATTAGCATGTATTAGCATTAGCATTTGTTAGTATTAGCATTTGTTAGCATTAGCATGTGTTAGCATTAGCATGTGTTAGCATTTGTTAGCATTAGCATTAGCATTTGTTAGCATTAGCATGTGTTAGCATTAGCATGCGTTAGCATTATCATGTGTTAACAATAGCATGTGTTAGCATTAGCATTTGTTAGCATTAGCATGTTTTAACATTAGCATTTTTAGCATTAGCATTTGTTAGCATTAGCATGTGTTAGCATTAGCATGTGTTAGCATTAGTATTAGCATTTGTTAGCATTAGCATTTGTTAGCATTAGCATTTTAGCATTAGCATTTGTTAGCATTAGCATGTGTTAGCATTAGCATTTGTTAGCATTAGCATTTGTTAGCATTAGCATTAACGGTTAGCCGTTGGGATTGTGGGACCACCCACCGAGTTTGTGACCAGTAACGTGTTGGGAAGTGGAGGCATGGCTGTTTAAAGCCCAGCCAATAGGAAGGCAGAGGGGGTGGGGCTTAAGCATTTACAGATAGTTCCTATTTGCCATGTAAGTACACACAGCGAGTTTCGAGACAGTACCATGCTGCAAACTGGAGATAAAGCTGTTTAAAGCTAAGCCAATAGGAAGATAGGGGCGGGGCTTAAGAGGGGGCGGGGCTTAAGTAATAAGTCCCTATTGGCCGTTTAAGTCCAGACACCAAGTTTCACGGTACCATGGTACCACGGTACCATGCTGTGAACTGAAGTAGTGGCTGTTTAAAACCCAGTCAATAGGAATACAGAGATGGCGGGGCTTAATCAATTACAGCTCATACCTATTGGCCGGAAAAAGACCAAAGTTGTGTGTGCATTTTAAAGTTTAAATCACGTTGCTAGGCAAAAGTATGGCAGAGTTATGTGGCACCACAGTTTCTGGGTTTTTTTCGGAGTCCCCCATTCAAAGTCAATGGGGGTTTTTGCGCATAGTTTTTTACGAATTACGTTGCCATGGTAACGCGGATCGGAAAGAAAAGTAATAGCACACCATTCCCGGGCGAGCCGCACATTTTGATATATATATTGCGGGGGTGGCGTAAATCGTGCGGCAGTTATTACGTGCCGAAATTTCCCCCATTTTAAGTCAATGGGGTTTTTTGGCGTCGTTTTTTGCGAATTACGTCGCCATGGTAATGCGGATCGGAAAGAAAAGTAATAGCACCCCATTCCCGGCCGAGCCGCACGTTTTGATGTATATATTGCGGGGGTGGCGTAAATTGTGCGGCAGTTATTACGCGCCGAAATTTTGTGGCGACATTACTTACTTAAGTATGGCGGATTACAATAAGTGTTTTGCCATTGCATTGCATGGCAGGCACACTTAATTAGGGGTACATACCTTAATATGTCACTGTTAAGGAATGCATGTTTTTAATTGCTGCCTGTCTTTGAGACAGATTTATTGTATCATCTGAATTTGTTCGTTTGTAGACCTACCATTCAAACGTGTAAGGCTAAGTGAGATTGGAAACGTTTATTTTGGAAAGATGAGGGAAGATAAACTAATGTGGCTGCTACTTCTATCCTCCATAGTGGTCTTTTACTGCATCAGCACTTATTTAGAAAAGGAGTTTAGTTTGTTCTGTATTTACGCTCAGGTTTATATGCAATTATTAAAAGATAATGGATGAAAACGGGTTGATAGAAATGCACCTGTTGGGATGCCAGGAAGGAAGGTAGGAAGGAAGGAAGGAAGGAAAGAGAAAGAAAAAGCAAGAAAGCAAGAAAGAAAGAAAGAAAGAAAGAAAGAAAGAAAGAAAGAAAAAGAAGGGGAATAATGGATACAAACAGACTAACATCTTTTGACCACCTTTGACTTCCATCCGGTGTGTGACCTTTAACCGTGTCCCCCACCACATCCAGTAACTCAGTTCTAACTCTGACTCTTGACTTCTGACCTGCCATCGTCTGAATGAAGATGAACACACACACACACACACACACACACACACACACACACACACACACACACACACACACACACACACACACACACACTGCCAAGGAACCACCTCTGTCCAAAGTTTAAAGATTGATGACATATCTTTTATTCAGTTATTTGTGCAGTAGAATAAATAAAGAGTGCAGTAGATATGACCTGTTACTTAAAGAGAAATACCACTCATTTTCAACATTGTTTCAACTATGTCATTAATAGAGTTCCCCCCCCACCCCACAACAACTCTAAGGTATATAAATGACATAGTTAAAAGTTGAAAATGAGTGGTATTCCTCTTCAAGGCTTTTCAGTTGTGTCCAAGACGACGGACCAGCTGGTGAGCCGTGAGGATATTGCAAGGGAGCCCCCAAATGATTGCCACAATCAGTTAAACCATCTAGACCAGGGGTCTTCAAAGTTTTCAGGCCAAGGACCCCTTAGTTGAGAAAGAGATGAAGCAGGGACCCCCACAACTTTTTCATAGATTCCATAAAGTTTCACTGTTTGACAGCACAATCATCATATTTTGGATTCATGCCAATTTGTGTTTTCAGATACGTATATTTAACCACTTGAACCGTCGATACTTAACATGACATTTCACTCTGTACTTAGTCTGTTATCAGAATATGGTTGCTAGGATTCAAGTGTTTAATATAAAAATCGAACCTTGGTTCGAAGTGAAGCGGTGAATTTTTATTCTATGTGTTCCAGAGCTATGAAATCTGTGTTCTAGATCTATACATTCTGTGTTCTAGATCTATACTTTCTATGTGCTTTAGTTCTATATTTTTAGATTCTGTGTTCTGAATGAATAAATGATTTTGTCTGGAGAGCCAAATTGTCATGTGAAGCTTGACCAATCCTCAATTCTTCATTCTGGACTGGACATGCACAGGACATGCACGGGACAGACAAAACTATACCTTGGAAGCGGTTTTCACCGCTTCAAAAAAGGAGAAAAAAGTTTCTATCACACAAAGATTTGGTGGACCCACTGTAGTGACTATGGGTCCCGGACTCCCTGTTGATCCAGACTTTGTTAGAAAATAGCCGCTCTACTAGCTCACAATGTGCTCGGTTGCGACATGTTGTGAGCTTGTAAATTGTCTATTTTTGGCTATAGTGTAAGCAATCGATATTGACCAGGAAATGGCCATGGACCGTTCCCGGTGGAAGAAAGCCATAGTGAGAATCCAGTGGTGCCTGGAAAGCTTCTGTTCCCTCCAGAATATGGATGCTGGGTTCAAGTGGTTAAAATGAACATGGTCTGAATTCTCTGAAAGTGTTTGCGACCCACAGTGGGTTCCGAACACTAGAGATTTTCAAGTGGGCCCTGATCTAGAAATAGTAGCGATCCAAGCAAAAACACAATATTCACAAACACTGACACTCTGACACTTCTTTCTGTCATCACAGTGTCATCACATAACTAGGACATCTGGCTCTCGGAATTTAAACGGTGTCTCTTCAACGTGGATCTCGGACATGGCTCCAATGCAAGTCTCGCGAAGCCAGACAACTATTCAATCTCCGAATGCTATATAGAGTCTGGAACGACAGCTCCTGAGTATCGGAAGTAGACACTGCTGCACTGAACTGTAGTCCCATTGGAAACATAACAGAAACAGACTAGCACATACAGAGTCATTCGAGTGGCATATTCGTGTTATGCATGTATAGTTTAAGAAAACATTTGAAAACATCATGGAAGTATTACAAATAACACCAAAGAAAGACAAAATAACGTCCCCACAAATATTGAAAGAAGACGCTTCCAGTAGGACTTGTTATCGCTACTGCACCAAGGGAGCGGGCGCGTCACATCCTCTATTTCACACTCACCGTTAGAACTTCCGTCTCCCAGACTGTATGCTGGGAGCATTTGCAAATCACGGAGGCAACAGTCTGGCCACGCGAGACTACTCCAATGTGGCAAAATGCACCTCTTATCCCTACTCCACAATGTGCATTGTATTTACCCATAAGCACACTTAAACATATTATTGTTTGGCTTCCTTCAAACAATGTAACAGCACAGCTAATAATAATTAGTAAAGAAAAAGAAAGACAGCAAAAACAGAGTCGGTAGCTGCGAAAAAGATAGGAGAGAAAAAAGATAGGAGAGAGAGGTGTGAGGGACAGGGGGCGGTAGTGTTCCCTTCTGGCCTGGTTTAATTTAATTCTTGACAGATTCATGTTCCTGATTGCACAGGTGAAGAAGCTTTCAACAGCCTGCTGCCAGTGACCCTAAGACTGCATAGCAAATTTTCATGCACCATCATCTGAAACATCCATGGTCAGGGGGGCTTTGATGATTCCGTGGGTCTTGCTGACACAACGTTAGTCCTCAACCGTTTTGTAGTTGAGGTCGGTACAAGCAGCCACTCAGGATTGTGTCGGTGGAACCTCTGTGGAAAGCACTTTGGGACAGATCATTCATATGCCTGATTGCACAGGTGAAGAAGCTTTCAACAGACTACTGCCAGTGGCCCTGAGACTGCATAGCGAATTTTCATGCACCATCATCTGAAACATCCATGGTCATGGCCCATGCCGACTTTTTTCGTTGTCTGAAAGTAGAGACGCTGCCCTGCATCCTACGACTCCTGCAGCACCTCCAATTTGGATCTGTCTTCTTTAGTCTTCTGTCTATCTTTGTTTTTGTTTTTTTCAATGATGAGAGCCAGGTTGTTCTCCTGGCACCATTGTGTCAGGGTCCTCACGGCTCTCTTGTAGGCTGTCTCATCGTCATTCAGGCATACTTTATCATTTAGTTGTAACTGTGCATGGCCACACAGTCGTAGGTGCACAGGGAGTAGAGAAGGGGCTCAGAACACATCCGCCCCAAGCAACATGGTAAAACCATCTGTGTTTATTTAAACACTAGTTACAAAGGGTCCATTTGGACACCTGGTAGTCCACAGGGCCAACCTCGAGAGACTGTGCCATAATGTACAGTTGGGTCAGTGTCCGTCATTTGAAGAGTTCAAAGTTGCGTAGCAGTGGGCGAACCATCTCTTTGGCATAAGGCTTCAGGGCCAGACAGGTGGGGATGTTCTCTGGTTGCTCAACCCAAAGCTTATGGGTGATGCCTCTCTCCGCCAGTTGCTCCGATAAGGCAGAAAGCGATGCCTCGTCTGGTCCCTGGAGAACCACTTTGTGCATGTTGTCCAGGTCCGCCAGGTACTCTTCTGTCTCTGTGTCACCGTGACTCAAGTGAATGGCTGCAGTTGCAGCATGACAGGCTTGAGCTATGACCGAGCCCACGGGCCAGCCCAAATCGTGGATTAAATCACAGCGGACTACAATGTACTGAACCAGCGGCGATGCCATTTACACGAGCCGGTAGACAAAGGAAGTACGGAAGCAAATTGTGGAAGGAACAGTGTAGTTTAAATCTTGCACTTCATATGAGCAGCCTGTGACATCATTCATCTGTGATGTCAGTCATTTATGACGTATGACTCCATATTTGGTCAAGGTTTCAGTGTAACCACATAAGCCCCATTGACGTCCATCTTTAACCGCTTATCTGGGGCAAAGATTTTTTTATATACCAAGATACCGTATGCCATCCTGGTTGAGGCCACTAGAGTGCGACATGGTCGTAAGTGGGCGCTGGCGTCTGACTGAAATGTCGCACACGCCCTATGTTTACTGGTGATAGTTCCCGTGAGAGTATGTTGCTGGGGCAGAGAAAGGTCGACAATAAAGTTGATTTTTATCCTGATTTGTCTCTCTGAGAAATGCCATTTTAGTATGAAGGTTTTGGGAATATTGTGTGGCTTGTGACGACCGGGTCCAATGTTTAGTTCAGTGACCATGGAGCTAAGGAATGGTTCAGAAGCTGTGTTCACGTTTCACTCTCGCATTGGAAATGAAAAAAAATTGTCCACCTACGTCACGCAGATACAGGATGTAAACCGGAGACGGCATGTCTCGCTATTTTGCTGTAAGCAACACATTATAGTTCTAGCCCAGCTTACGTAATGTTCTGGATAACACGTAGCCAATCAGGAAGCGGCAGATTGCTGCCAGCTCAAGGATTGGTCGAGCTTCACATGACAGTTAGCTTGCTGCAGAGTATCAGCTAGTTCTTCTCTATCTTTCTCATGAACTGATGTAACCTTTTTCTATAAGTGCTTTCCCATTGAAGTATTGGGAGACAATCTCACTTCAATGTCACACCTGATTGGCTCCCCATTAGAGTCAACAGCAATCACACTTGCAATTTCCAATTGCATCTTTCTAGTTCCGTCTTGGTCTGGGGTCGGGTCCATAGACTGTAAAAAACAGAAAATCAAACCTGAAGTGGATGTGTTCTAGAGCTATGAAATCTGTGTTCTAGATCTATACATTCTGTGTTCTAGATCTATACTTTCTATGTGCTTTAGTTCTATATATTCTATGAATTCTGAATGAATGAATGATTTTGTCTGGAGGGCCAAATTGTCATGTGAAGCTTGACCAATCCTCGATTCTGCCTGCACGGGACATGTACGGGACAGACATTCTCACTCCTTGAGAATCTATGGGAATCCTCAAAAAAACAGGTACGGGACAGACAAAGCCACTCCTTGGAAGCGGCTTTCACCGTATAAACATTAATAAACATTGTACGTAATGTTTATTAAGGTAAGAAAATCAAATGTAAATGTTCGGTGGAAATGAATGGAATCCTTTGGAGAACATGTTGCATTTGGTACCAGAACAGCACAACTAGCGGCCAATCATAGGAACTTTCAGTTCTGTGTTTGCTTCATTTCAAATCCGGACAACTGGCCCCCTGGTCGGGTCACTGGGCCAACAGTTCCGGACGTCCCTTTCCTGGACAACATAAGCCACTTCCTCCTGGGTGCTCCAAGGCCAGCGTGGAGATATAACCCCCACCAATCAGCTCCTTGGTCTCTTCCAAGTGGCACATGCCCTGAATACCTGAAAATGCCTTCATGAGGCTCAGTAAACAATAAACAAACTAAGTAAAAGGCTTAGCTTTACCCCTCATTGCGGTCCCGGACGATGAGACAGTCCCTGGCCACTAACACACCTGGGTGAGAAGTTAATTAAATAACTCTATCAACTAATATAGGTAATGGGCTGTGGGAGTTCAGACGTGCCCCCATATTCAATTAGAAAAGTGAGAATAGAGGAAAGATACGCAAGCATCTGCTGGTTGTTTGTAACATACTGTACGTTGCATTTTGAATGTTGTATCGCTGTAGTCATTGGAGCATGCAGTATGATGTTGTAAATAGGCTTTACTAAATCTTATTTACTCAATAGTAATGGAGATTTTCTTCTGAAATCCCAGTGCAATGGTATCAAGTGTGAGCTACTGTAATGCAATTGCTGTACAATACCCAGGAGTGAGGTCGTATATTGAAATGTATTAATGCCCTATACTTTCATCACTTCATATAGTGTTACACAAAGCTAAAGATCTGCCATTCTACAAGCTTACAACATGTCACATATTACATATAGTGATGCGTTGTGAGCATGTGAATCGGCTATCTTGCAAAATAAATAACACAAAAGGTCTCCACATCTCTCTGTGTGTGTGTGTGTGTGTGTGTGTGTGTGTGTGTGTGTGTGTGTGTGCGTGCGTGCGTGCGTGCGTGCGTGCGTGCGTGCGTGCGCGTGTGTGCATGCGTGCGTGTGCATGCGTTCGAACGTGCACACGTGTGTACATGTGTATGTGTGCTCTCTCTCATGATAAATACATAAGAAATAAATCATAACTGATGACCAATGTTTGATAAAAATGACAGGTGAAGTGAAACACTGGCGGTCTAGCACGCACAAGGTCAGCTCCATTTGTATTAGCTGTCTTTCCTCCAAGGCTTGCATCATAAATACAATCTGTCTATCCATCCATGTGTGCATGTGCCTCTGCGTATGGAAGGTCTCGTATGGAAGGTCAATCTTGACACTCATCGGGTGCTTGTTTGTTAGTTTCTTTACAGTATTGACTATTAGTCACTGGAGCCAATGGGTGATTATAGAGCTACTGTAAAACTGAATGTTCGGTTTTAGTGCAACGGACATTTCAGCCAGCCAAACAAATAGTGTGTGTGTGTGTGTGTGTGTGCGTGTGTGTGTGTGTGTGTGTGTGTGTGTGCGTGCGTGTGTGTGTGCGTGCGTGCGTGCGTGGCAGTGCTATGTCATCATTTCATCTAATAACTAAATTGGATCCATCATTTTTACCCCGTGTTCTCGACCAGTAACCGTTTTGGACATTTGTACAAGCTATGTTTCCACCATACAGTGCCGGATTGCTTTGCATCCTCCCAGTGAAACCCCTGGCTGTCAGGTGAGAGTCAAAGGCTAGTGAAACAGGTGGTTGTCTACATCAGTGCTTCTCAAACAACCTTTTCAGGCCAAGGACCCCCAAACTGACTCTTATTAGACCGCGGACTCCCATAATGCCCCGTTTGAAAAGAAATGCCAGGGACCACCTAACAGAAGATTTACAGCTACTGCATAGTAGTGATTCTCAACCATTTTAATGAGGACGCCTGCATTTTGAAATGCATTAGGTATACGGATCCCTATTTAATGGCATTTCTATCTCTGAGACCCCAATTTGTATTGTAAAATCAATGTTCATTTAACTCTGGGAGTGTACAAACGGGTCCATTTGGTTCCATCTGTACACTCAAGGTCCATTTGGTTCCATTTGTACACTCTCTGAGTTACATATACCCATAAGGGTCCATTTGGTTCCTATCTATGATTTAGCTGGGGACCCCCTGGAACTCCCTCAGGGACCCACTTCGAGAACCAATGGTCTATATCAGTAGTTCTTGAACTTTAAGGTTGTTATTTGGTTTTTGCCCGTGACCCCCAGAAGAG